>NC_040022.1:4742978-5033758 GCF_000972845.2 Larimichthys crocea
GTTGTTCAGGGGCATGAGACGAGCGGATACGATGTTGTCCGGTGCCCACGTCGGCCCATATTTTAGATGGCGGGCGCGAGAACAGGACGCCGTTACACGAATCTGCGCCCATCCAGGCTGCCACAAAATGCACCGAACTGCATGAAACTCTGTGGGCCTATGTAATGGAGGTCTGGGTCAGGCCCCTAAAGTCCACTCTGTAGCAAAACTATCTAGAAAGCAACTAGCTCTACAGTGATGGGATTGGTGACAGGGACCAAAAAATCCAGAGCAAGGCTCCGGCGTATGACAAGTCAAATTTTCAGCTACCTCCCTCAAAGCATTGTCAATTTATTCCCAAAAAGGTGTCCAGAACGGGTGAACCTCTGACCTTTCCAAAGGGGGTACGGGGGTGAAAATAGGGGCCCCTGATCAGACCCTGCGTCCTGATACACCTACTCAGATTTCAGGCCTCCTGCCCAAAGCGCTGATGAGTTCTCACAACCAAACAGGTGTTTTTCAGCCTGACCTACTAGGCCTCGTTAAGTACAGAACGGCTGACCTCTGACCCTCCCGAAGGGCGCAACGGGTCTGAAACTCGAACACCGTGGTCGGACCATGCTCCCAATGCGCAGTGAGATTTCAGGCCCCATCTCAAGCGTTGGTGAGTTATCAGGGATATGGCTTGACCTTGGGGTCGCTTGAGGTGGCTCAGATATGTTCTGTGACTGTCAATTTACCAGTGTGACGGCATGCTTTTTAATAAAAACACACCTATCAAATATGTCAATTCGACTTTGATGTTTCTTCGACAACAACTGAACAAAACTCACATGGTAGTGTGCTGCATGGTGCTTTTGTGATCCTTTGAGCAGCCCAGAAAGCTTTCCATGAATAAAATTGTTACTGTATATGAATATATACACAGTACAGCTCCAGCGCAAACTGCACACAGGAATTTCATTTTCCTTCTCAAAGGTCGTTGATAACAAGCTCTGTCTAAAAACAGACATTATAAAAAGCACATTAAACAGAGAAGTGATTAACTTTTATTTTATCAGTCATATCAATGGTGACACACACAGTGTTTGTGCTGAAACGTTGATGATATTATTAAAAGAAATCTTTAACAACACGAGAAAAACACTTCCGGGCAGAGGGTCCTCGGTTGTCCAATCAGATTGTAGCTCGCAAATCGTCAGTGGACGAGCATCTGGGTAGTGTAGGCCTTTCCCTATCCAAAACACAGGAATAAAAGTTTATTTCTCAGGCTCGAAGGAGAAAAAAAAACATACTGAGGGCCACAACATGAAGCTATCTTATTGTTGAATTATCCAGTGACACTTTGGCGTGTTTGTGCTGAGAAACGTTGATGATATCAATAAAAGAAATCCTTGACATAGTGAGAAAAACAGTTCCGGGCAGCATATATATATAAATATATATATATTCTATCTGATAGATAGAGAGATAGAATCTATCTCTCTCTCGATCTGTATGTGTGTGTGTGTGTATGTATATATATTGACGGACAGACAGACTGACTTGACTGGCTGACTATATGTGTGTGTGTATATATATATATAGCGTAAATATAATACCGTATAAAAGGCACAGACTGACGATGTGGTTGATACAGACTACTCTGGCAGTTGTGTCCATGCGTTTATAGACCTTTTTCTATCTGTGTATTAGGTCTATTGTGAATATTTTAAAGCACATTCTAATTCAGCCTAACGTTGTTGTTAGGTCAGTCAGTGCACATGCAGTGATGTTTTTGCGGTAATATGATGACAGCACACTGTTTATCAGTCAGAGGAAACGTTACACGCACACTAACACGCCTCCTTGTTTACTATCTTCTACTTACTAAGTAGGTGGGATTCCTGGAATCCAATTCGCTGGCTGCCTTCCCACTGCGCTTTCCCATTGGCTGAGGTTGTCTCATAAGTAACAGTGTCATGTGCGGGGCTGCAGACTGTAAACGGCAGGCTTGAGTTCACGCATTATTAACGCCAGAGCGATTCACTCTGTCTTATGCTCGTGTTTTGTTTTGTTTCTGTTTTTTCTTTTTAGTTTTTGAGGATGACGAGTAAAATGAAGTTCGTTCGGTCTCTGATGAAGGCTGCAACTCTGGCCAACGTGCCCAAACACATCGATCACTTCTCCAAGTTCTCACCTTCTCCTCTGTCAATGAAGCAGTTCTTGGATTTCGGTGAGTGGGTTTCGTTTATGTTCACAAAGTGCCTGCACATTCTGATTATGTGCACACTCCATTCAATGAGTCTGCGGTGCAGTACATTGTCGCTGCAGAGATTCGTTCAGGGCGCAGGGAGGATGATGAAGGAGCAGTGCTCTCACCTCATCCCTGAAGAACAACAAGCTGTTAGTTCCTGCTGTGACCTCAGTGAAATCGTATTTATGATGTTGATGGTGGAAACATTGCTGTTGCTCATGTTTACGCAGTTGGACACTGACAGCAAATGATAACGACTTTTGTTAGGGACTGTACTAAAATTATTAGTGGTCAGGATTGTCATGGGTCTGAAAAGCTGTTGGATGAAGGCAAGGGTCTTTTTTTGACCCTGTATATTTTTTTTATTTCAGCTTTCATTGGCAGTCTACTTAATAGTTACGTAATACTCTATATCGAAAAGACATCTTTCATCTTTATCTTTATAGTACCATTATTAATTAAGGTGTACCTAACTATACCATATATTATTTTGACATATTGTGGGGATGTTGCTTCAGATTTTTTCACAGAAAAGCATTGATTATTCTGGGTTGGGTCGTGCTTCAGCTTATCCATACAGAGACTTATAAACATTGTTATTGATATAATCTGTCATAAACTCCTGAGACCCGAGCTTTAGTTTGGTGTGCATTTTTAATTTCTCCTAGCTATTTGGGATTAGTAGGACCTGATAAACATAAAAACAAAGCAAATAGTCGTTTTCACCAAAAGCTTCTCTGACCACTAGACGGCACAGTAAGTGTCCCTGAATGAGGGCAATAGGTCTAAGTTGAGCAAAATAAAGTATTATGGTGAAGGGAAGCCAAAATCTAATGTCCCAATATGAGGATGCACGGTCGCAGGAGGTTAGGACATGAACAGATTCAACAGTTATTTTTTAGTTTTTATATTTGCAAAATAAGTTCAGTTGTTTCCTGAATCTTTGCGTATTTTCATCTGTTAGGTATTTATGTAACGTTACATAAAAATTTGTCTAGGAGCTTATCGTTATTCCCGACTTGCCATTCAGGTACTGGTACCAGTTTAGCACCACTTGTTGTTGCATGACTGAAATTCCTTCCTTACTGGCCACTTGATAATAACTGAGCAGAATTTGATGATGGAACACTGTGAGATGCAGTTGAAAGCACATAACAAGTTATTGAGTGGACTTTGAGTTGAGAATATTTTGTCAAACCGGTAAAAATTTGTTTCTTGTTGTCTGTTGTGTTTGATTTTGTAAAGTTTTAACACAAAACTTCCAAATCCCGCCCTGTTCTGTTCTCTAGGTTCGACCAATGCCTGTGAGCGCACTTCGTTCGTCTTCCTTCGTCAGGAGCTTCCGGTCCGTCTGTCCAACATCATGAAGGAGATCAGTCTGCTGCCAGACCGGCTGCTGGTCACGCCCTCTGTCCAACTGGTCCAGAACTGGTGAGAGATGGACCACCGGAATGATTGACTTAATGGAATACCTGACTGGTGACTGATTTACTGGCTTGTTTACTGGCTGACCTTACATGTCGCTGCTGCCCTGCGAAGAACAACACGCTCGTGTAAAAACATTGTTCACATTATTTAAGCTGCGCACAAGACATGTTCAAAAAAACATAATTAATGACATTCAAAACAACTCAAGAGTGCATGTGACTTTCATGTTTTCACTTAAGGAGTCTGTAAGAGTTGCAATGTTATGAATCAAACTGCTATGAATAGCAGGCCAACACTTTGCTGTGGACCTGTGTACAGTTGTATAATCACAGAGTACATTACAGAGCAGGGGGAGGAGGCGGAGGAGGAGGAAGAGGGTGGGTGGCTGAACTTTGTCCCAGTTCCCTCTCTAACCTCCCCGCCTTTCTTCCTTCTCTTTTTTCCTGGTCCGCCTGCTTGTTGTTGAAGCTGGAGGGTACAGCGTGTCCGGAACAGCTGCCTCTCTGTTGAAAGACAAAGTGATAAACAAACTTGCAGCATCATTGACCAGAAAACAGTAACCGTTGAGGACACTGAAGCATCGTACTCAGTTAAATAAATGAGACATTTGAGATAAAATGAAAGTAGAGTTTTAAAAGCAGGACATGAACTGTTAAACTCTTGCTCACCCACAGGAAGGTGAACACACAAAGTAAAAAAACAAAATATTTTTGAGATTCTTAGAGCGAAGAAAGAAACCAGCCTCTGAGAGGACGGGTTGATATCTGGGATATGAGTATCTAGTGTTACTCACTTTAACTGTCCCTCCAAGACTAACACACTAAAAGAATTTTCCAGAATCCTCAAAGACTCTTGTAAACAGCTAAAATTAACGTATGTCCTTGTCTGTTTATAAAACATAATTATAAAAACATAAAAATAATATATCCTAAAGAACAGATACTTAAAGTCCATGTAAAGGTAATTCTGAGATTTCTTTCAAAACACATTAAATGTGTTGGAAAATAGTTGCTGAAAACATATGAAAAGACTTTGAACAATAGATTACTGAAATGTGGAGTTAGAGGTTCAAACAGTTTGTCTCCAGTTTTCAGTCCAGGATTTTAATGGGCAGTCCTGAAGGGTGGCTTGATGACACACTGAGGCCACCCCTGCACCCCTAACAGAGAACTTGCTCAGTGTATCAAAGTTAGTCATGTATTTTTCTGAACTTGTTTCAGCCGCTTTATTAAAATTGATTGAATTAATAAAACTTTTTAACAAATAAAAGTTTATTGTTAAACTGTAAAATATTACAAATACCACAATTGATAACCAAGTTTGAAGGATTGATTTGTCCGATATAACAATATCGCAATTCTTTCGCACTAATATTAGCCATTAGCCATCAGCTCCAAAAATCCAGTATCAGTCCAGCTAAGTAGCTCAGGATTCAAAGTTCTGTCTGTCTGTTTAGAGAGTCCGCAGCGTTCTGTCTGCCTGATGCAAATGACAGCAAGCGTCCACATGACTCAGATATGAGGTTCTCCCTGGGACAGCACTGGACATGTGATTAACAGAGTGGATCTGTATGCTGCTGTATGTCTTTAATAGGAAACAGCAAATGGGACTAACTGATTATCAGGCTGCTGCTCATGATTTGCTGGGAGGTGGCTTACCCCTCTCTGTCTCTCTCTCTCTCTCTATCTCTCACACACACACACACACACACACACACACATACACACACATGCATGTGCACACACTACATGTCAGGACTGGTGATGGATGGTAGTGTTTACATTTTCTTCTCTGTCTCCTCCTCCCTCGCTCTCTCTGTGTTTCTGTTTTGCTCGTCCTGTAGAATGTACTGGGATAATGTGTGTGTTTGTGTGTGTCTGTCTGCCATGCTTTAGCTACCACTATCTCTTGTGACATAAAATGTGCTGGATAATCACTGACTCTCTTGTATTTATGTACTGTCAGGTACGTCCAGAGCTTGATGGAGATCCTGGAGTTTCTGGACAAAAACCCAGACGACCAGAAAGTCCTCGAGACGTGAGTAACACACACAACAAGTGAAACTGCACACACTTTATATGTTGTCTAAGCTAACCTTCTTTAACCTTCTCTTCCACCAATCCCAGGTTTGTAGAGGTCTTAGAGGCCATCAGGAACCGGCACAACGACGTGGTCCCCACCATGGCTCAGGGAGTAATTGAATACAAAGATGCCTTTGGCAAGCAGGATGCCGTTACTGACCATAACATCCAGTACTTCCTGGACCGCTTCTATACCAGCCGCATCTCCATCCGCATGCTCATCAACCAGCACAGTGAGCCGCTCTCTCTCTTACACACACACACACAAAATACCAGGCTCTGCCTCCAACCAAACACACACTTGTATCAGCATGTTTATATTCACATAGGTATGCCCAGAAATCAATACCGTGGTGTAGTACTAGGATTAATGACTGATTTCCTCTTCTTTCTTGCAGCTCTGGTCTTCAATGGAAACATAAACCCCGCCCACCCCAACACCATTGGCTGTATTGACTCCACATGTGACGTGACGGAGGTTGCACGAGGTAAGAACAAATAGAGACGGGTGGTAATTAGGTTTACATCAGCTGACACAAGTTTGCTCGTCAGGAATAACGCTCTTCATTTTGTTTTCGTTACATTCTTTGACTTTCCGATCACAATAATCATTTTTATGTACTTTATTTGGTAGTTTGCAGCTTGATACAAGGTTGGGTTAACAAAGTGGTCCCTGAAAGTGCCAGGTTCAGTGCACATTAGTTGTTTTGTAATTGAATTCTTTGCTAATCTGGTTTCCAAATTTAGAGTATGTTGCACTCTGTGTCTGTAGAGAGACCCTAAATCAAATTTGAAGAATCGCGTGTTGCAGCTGGGTCCCTATAAACCTCCCGCTCACTGTAACCTTTGTATTGTGTATGCACCTCAAACCAAGCAGGATTTCAATGGCAGTTTTTCTCATTTGATTCAGTAAAAATGTATTTACGAACATGCACATTGTAAAGAAGACTATAAAATCAAATAATAAAGGTCTTTAAACTATTTTAAACTGCAGGCCTGGGCCATGATATCATCAAATACAAAAAAACAACAAAAAAATGCTGTTATGTGTAATCTGAAGTGTGCACTTGATAGGAGAATGTGGAGGTGACAGGCCACATACAAATGCACATGTTCATTTTTGTATTCAGGAAAGCAAGAATAATTTAAAATAAACTTATTTTTCACACTGCCATTTCAAAATTCCATAATGTATTTTCACAGTCTGTCACTTCAAGATAAATATCTCGGGTATCATTGCGCCTCTCTAAAAGAGGCGAACCCCTCACATTATCAAATGAAGCAGGTCGATAACTGGGACAGAGATGGCAGGCTGCTCATCCAGTTTGAGCCAGTGTTTGAACAGAAAGCACACTTATCAGCCGTAATGTTTATACTGTTGATAACCTTGTATTTATCACATCTGATTATCTTTATGTCTGTTTTATCATGTCCATACAGGGCAAAGAATACAGTTGTTTTTCCTCTCTGTCTCTCCTCTAGATGCCTATGAGAGCGCTAAGTTGCTGTGTGAGCAGTATTACCTCGGAGCACCGGAGCTGGAGCTGAGGCAAATGAATGGTGAGACACACCACACACAAAATACCGTGACAAAACACACACAGTTTGTTTTAATAATTTAAGTGTGTGTGTGTGCATAGATCATTGACTGTTTTCAATCCTCCCCTAGCCAACAACATCAGAGAGCCCATCCATATCTCATACATCCCATCTCACCTGTATCACATACTCTTTGAACTTTTCAAGGTATCTGATATCTGCCTTTTTATAAGAATGTAAATATCAACATAAATATGTGATGTTTTGGTCCCACTCTGCTGCCCAACAGCTGATAAACACCCTTCTTTCCTCTCTATAGAACGCAATGAGAGCAACCATTGAGACTCATGAGGCCAGCAGGACCCTGCCGCCCATTAAAGTCATGGTCGCCCTTGGTGGAGAGGACCTGTCAATCAAGGTGAGTTTGGCTCTATCAAAAGCGGAAATAACTATTGTTAAAGGTGCAGTGTGTCAAATTATAAGGGACTGAGCGATTTATATCTATGTCACAAGTTGAAAGAACACAAAAGGTTTTTTCTCAAACCAAGAATAGAAATTACTACTAAATACTTCTTTACTCTGAAAAAACACATTGATCCTTCAAGTACTAAATTTGGACAGAATTACGTTACACACAAACACTAAGGTGATTATGTGAGGATTGAAAAAGCTTTGGAAAGAAGTAGAACAAATGCTTTCTTTTCACCCCCATGAAATGGCGTGTTTTCACCTGTTGCCCTTTCCTTCAGCCGCTTAATTAGGTAACATAAACCCTATATTGTTTATAAGAGGTCATCCTGTCTATGTTTTATGGTAGCATGGTAGCAAATTTGAAAGTGAGATTTCAGAATGACTTTGTCCAGTGTTTGTTTTCGCCACTGTGTTAACCTCTCCATACTCTCTGTTCCTCTCTAGATGAGTGACAAAGGAGGTGGCGTTCCTTTCAGGAAGACAGAGCGTCTGTTCAGCTACATGTACTCCACAGCTCCCAGACCGTCCATAGAAGACAAACACAGAGCACCACTGGTAAGCAACTCACACACACACACACACACACACACACACACACACACACACACACACACACACACACACACACACATTTTAACACAATATTATTGCATGAGAAGAGCTAATCTGTGTATGTGTGTGTGTGTGTGTGTGCGCGTGTGTGTGTGTGCAGGCAGGATTTGGCTATGGCCTTCCCATCTCCCGTCTCTACACGCGCTATTTCCAGGGAGACTTACAGCTGTACTCTATGGAGGGTAGTGGCACTGACGCCGTCATACACCTGAAGGTAATACACACATACATACACTCACCATCATCATATAGCTTTATACATGAAGGCTGGCCTGATTGGCTAATAAGTTCAGGGCCCTGTTTTATAAATGAGGCTTAACTAATCTAAAACATGAATAAAACAAAATAAAAGTATCCAGTAAGTTAGCCAGCTACCTGAAATGTTCAAATGGAGTCACCTTAAAATGCCTTTAAATAGCTTACCTTGAAATATAGGCAATATAAATGGAGAGTCAAAACCGTAATTAGCCCATAATTGGCTAAAATGTCACAAATGACTGTTAAAAAACATGCAATAAGTCATCCCTGCATTAAAATTCTTTGTCTGTATCTAGGCGTTGTCTACAGACTCAGTGGAGAGGCTCCCAGTTTTTAACAAGACCGCTTTGCGTCACTACAAGCTGAGTTTGGAGGCAGATGATTGGTGCATTCCAACCAAGGAGCCGCTGGACCTGGCCATCTACCGCGCTGCAAAGTGATTCAGCACTAACATGATGACCCGACACAAACACTTACAAGCTGACCATAAAATGTCCTTTAAAGGCAGGGCATTGTGGGACCAGAACTACTGGGGGTGGATGGGAGCGCAGTCCCAATTGTCTGGGAACTTTCTTGATTGGAGCGAGCGTGTGGTATCTTCTTCCGCTTTTATGAGTGCCATAGATAAAGGACGGAAGGAATGAGGTTGACATTCTGAGTCAAGGTGGCGGGCAGTCGAAGTGGAGATGGAAAGAGGGAGTTAGATTGTAGCTATGAATGATTTGAAGAAAACACTTCATTGGGCAGGGCTATAAAAACCAGTAAAAACTGTGTTTAAAGAACTAAATAATTGTCCATTTATATGACAAATTGCTGGTACTGTGTATTAAATTGACAGCTTATAATACTAATAAACTGACAGCTCTTCTGTCTCTGATTGAGCTAATGTAAGCTTCACATATGTGCTGCTTTATAGCTTTAAATACGGGACTCTCAGATTCAGAACCTTACCAGTGACAAGATTAAAATAAAGACATGTTACTGGTTCAACTGGGACAATTTGACAACTGTTACACTCTCTGCCAACTGTCTGTCATTTGCACTCAACATTAGCTACCAGCTAGCTAGTAGCTTCTTGTCAGATTGATGTGTACATGTCTATGTACATAAACACAGTCTACTGTACTAGATAAAAATGATACAGATGCAGCATGCAGAGAGAATATTAACCACTGAGTAACGTCAGTCAGCTATAAATGGCAAAATTGTCTTTACTCCGTATGAGTCGGTGGTTGCTGATTGATTTAAGACAACGTTGAAGTAAGTTATGTTAAAATGTTCCAAACCTTGTCAACGTTGGAGCTTGGAGCATTTGCTTTGGAGCACAACAACAATGTTCTTTTTATGGTACTTTTTATGGCATCGGTTTACTTTGGAGCCGACATCATATCAGCAGCGAGATGTTCAGATGACACAAAGAGGCTGTGGAACGCTAGCCTGGAACAAAAAGCAATGTCTTCCAGTAAATTATTATAACCCTAACCTCACAGAGAAAAACATTTTTCACCCAAACGGTCAGTTGTGATTATTATTATTTTATTTTTTTTACTCTTTAGGGGGCTTAACAGGTTTGTGTGAATCAATGAATACTATGCACTTGTCTTGTCTTGAGCACATGAACTGTAAGTGAATCCTCTTTTTAATTCCTGTTTTGTGGCCTTTAAGATGCAGAACAATGTTTAGCTGTTCAGTTACTGATGGTGAACAAGGATTAAGGATTATTATGGTTAGGGTTTAGCAGGTACTGTAACACTGTCAAATAGTTATGTAAACGATCCTGACAGTAATGGTTATCCATTAACTAGCTTTACTAAAAGTGTGAAAGCAAACTGCAATGTGTGTATTTGACTGTGCATGTTATATTGTGACAACGGCACACAATGGCAATGTGTGCTCCGACACTGTGTTACTGTGTCACTTGAAACCTGTATTGTGTTGTATATTTGAACTGTTCATATTAGAGGACTTCTATTTTTTCTAAAGAAACATTTGGAAAATAAATCATCCTGAAATTCATTTCACTTATACTATTATTGGTTTATATAAGGTGTGATAAAAGTGTGTGTGTGTGTGTGTGTGTGTGTGTGTATGTGTGTGTGTGTGTGTGTGTGTGGGTGGGTGAAGTTGAGTGAACTAATTTCTGCTGATTCAGGGTTTCTGGCACCAGGTACCTTGTAGTCTTATTGACAGTCCGTGCATGACTGGCAGGCCATGAACTGTACAGAGACAAGTAATAGATCTGAATACTAACCAATCAGACATAGAGAGAGAGAGAGATAGTTATATAACACATTCATGGATGTACAATACTGTGTATGTATTTCTTTGTGTAGATAACCTAGAATAGCTCACATCAGTACCAGGGTCAATGCGGGGACTTTGGCCACTAGGCCAAATGCAGGGTGTGTTTGTTGGAACTTTAGTTATTGTGTGATACCTGGTTGTAGCTAAGGTGTTATTAGGTTGGGGGAAGACCTAAAGCAGGTAAACCAACATCTAGGATAATAAACTCAAGTGTCTGTACCGCAGGCACATTCAACATCTAATCTTATCTTATCTCAACAATACTCATGTATGTACGTTATAATATATTTTATATTGCAATTTTTATATATTTTATAATTATATTATATAATTACAAGTTCTAATAATAGGATAATAGAATTATACATTATTTATATAATAATCTAATATAATTAATACAATATATGCTTTTTTATACTTCTTATTTAAAATTAAATAAAAAAATAATGTGAGAATCATTGTTACTTATATTGTGATAACAACATAACAAAGAGTAATGTAAAGATGTACGTACAACATATTAGGTGTTGATTTGTAGTGAAAGTAAAAGTCAGGAAGTGTTACAATTGAATAACGACACATCAATGTCAACCATCTCGAACATGACAGAGTGTGTGTGCAATAAAGCAGCCTGACCCCGTTTACCCACCTGTGAGAGGGGAAAGGCCTTTCAGAGCTGTGAGACATGAGATGAAAGCATGACAAACAGGCAGTTTGCTGTTGGTCCACCTGTTGCCAGTCATGTTATTATTGGCTGAGCAGCGACACCATGTGGTGAGATTTACAAATGACCATTAGTACAGCTCTTTTTTATGTTTGCAGACATATTTGGTACATTTCATTTATATTCCTTCTGTATCAGGGAACAATGACATCATAGCACAGCTGGATACTCTGATAGTGACCCTCTTTTCTATTTTTACCGTTTACCTTTTCTATATCTATCGCCAACACACTTCCATGAATGACTTTTATTGCTGGTGTCGCTGATTTCCACATCACACTGACTCATGCATACTGCAAATGATGTGTTTTTGTGTGTGTCCACTAGAGGGTGTTGTAGGAGAATAATATTGCCCTGTTATGCTGTAAAATATGTTGTGAGGGTGCAAACTTCAAACGTACATACTGTTGCCATATCATCAGTTGATCCAGTCGTGCATTAAGTTAGTCTTGGTGGTGAAAATAAACTGTATTACTGTCAGACGTGTCTATTAACAACAAATAATATGATATATGAGACAACTGTCATCACACAGCACACGCTAGCTACAAACTGTTAGTGACCTTATAACGTGTAGTGCATTATAATGCATTCATGATGTTTTATGACTACACATAATTCTGATGCACTATATCATAAGACATTATCAACGTGACTCATACTTAAGTTTCCTTCCTTAATGTTTTTACTATTTATAAAGGTTGACTGATGGCTGGCTTATAACACATTGTGACTTACTATACTTACCTATACACACACCTCAACGATGAGCTGTAGTAAGAACTCATAGTGTGCTATTACAGTCTATGCAGTGTCATAAGTTATCATTGTAAACTGATGTACATATTGACGCATCTATAATAATGCATGCTTCATCATGCATCATTGTCATTCAGTATGAAAAGACAAAATACATTATGTTAAGTTTTATTTTCACTGTTGGATGGAAGTTTCTGCTGGGAGGGGCTGGCAGCTTCCTAAATGATGTGGTAATTGCTCTGACCTGCAAGTGTGCCAGAAAATGTGCTCAGAAACCCATAAAAAACAAAAAACAAAACAAAAAATACACAGGACACAGGTGAGAAATTTTGGCATAAGCTTTTAATGTTTTTATTAAGTTTTTAAAGTTTTCTCTTTAAACTGAATTTGTTTGCTTTTCCCAGTAGTTTGGTGATTTTTTTTTATCATTTATTATTCATTTGTTTTTTTTATTTATCCTATCAGTAAAGGAGAAGAGTTGCTCAGGTAAATCAGCATTCACAGTCAAACCTTCATACGTTTTAACAACAGAACTGTTTTTTTTTATAAGTCTCTTTTTCACAAATGCTGTTGAATTATTACAGTTTCACGTTTTTGTTCTTTACATGTTTCAAAAATAGAAAAGGTAAATAATAAACATTCCATTGAAATATATTTTATACAGTTCTTGATTCTTTTTTTTATTTTATTTTTCTCTCTCCAGTGTAGTGACAATAAAATTATATCCAGCATCAGTCTTTATAGAATAAACCCCGTTCATTAATGGAGGGAAGCCTCTCATCTTTCTATCTTTGTCATCCTTCTTTTTTCTCTGCCTCTTTCCAGTGGACACATGCCAACTATTTATACCTGTTGTGGGATCGTCAACTAACCATTTGAACAACTGACTAATCATTCAATCAATCAATCAATCAATCAATCAGTCAACATTGATATGAAATCCAGAGTGTTATCAAAATGAAGTGAATAGCTGCATCTGGACTTATGACATGTATTCTTCTGTTTATGAAAATCTGCAGTATTAGGAACACAAACATATAAATGACAACAAAAATGGAAATGAATGAAAATAACACATTGATTTGATGTGAACAGACAGGTAGAGGGGCAGGTGACAGGTAGGCAGCTTTCCATGACCTGAAAGCAGTGTCAGAATATTTTTAGGATATGTTCTGAAATGGTGAAAATGAACAATCACTGCAACGGATTTCCCAGAAGAGTGCAAAACCCTTGACAGTGGTGTTCAGAAGCTTCTGGAAAGCCATGATTGGACTCATGAAACTGAGCCCTGTTCTGCCTCCAGAGTGATTACATCACACAAAAATGCCAATATATGACAAGAAGCAGAAAGAATAAAATAAATATGAATGATTGATTAGGAATTTTTCAAACTTTTTATTTTTTATTTTTTAATCTTCTGACCTGACAGAGAAAGGAAGAACATTTTTGACAGAGGAGAGGCTTCCCTTCACATGGCCTTTTACAGTTAAGTTAAAGTCATCATTTTAAAGTTTCCCACGCATGCATTTAGAATTCATCTCCCAAAAACAGGATATAAAAACACAAGAACAAGGGATGCAAAACGAAGCTTCTTCCTCAAATAACTGAAGGAGGAGGAGGAGGACAAAGGGGAGGAGGAAGAGGGGGAAAGGTCGGAGAGAGAGAGAGAGAGAGAGAGAGGTGAGGAGCATGGGATGGAGAGGAGGAGAGGTTGCTGCGAGAAACGCAGACTGGAGTTTTAGAGTCCAACTTGCTCGCTATGAACTGAAACAAAACTACTTGTTGATCTGAACAATATAGGCTAGTAGAACTTGGTGAAATCAGTTAGATTTAGTAAATTTAACTGAATGACGGTTAATCATGATTTTAGGGTAACGTTACTCAGTTAGCTAGCTACGTAGGTTACCCAGACAGTGTAGGGTAGTAGAGCTAGGCCCAAAGCGACTAACCAAGGCAATTTGAACTTCAAGTCAACTAAGATACAGCTGAAAGTCAGGGAACCTTCAGTGAGGACTAGTCTATCTTGTCTTGTCTATCTTGGCCCAGGTTATCTAGTTGTAGCGTAGCTCCACTAACCTGTACTGTCTAGATAATCTAACTTGCCTAAAATTATAAAATGCAATGGAATGAATTAATTAAAACTTAATATTAGCCTATACTTTGGGTCTTAAATCGGGCTTAGTCCATTGAAAGTTTAGATGGTAAACAAACCACAAGTTTTGCATGCAAATATGCACATTTCATTTCACTGCACCCAAATCAGTGATGTGACACCAGACGTGTTCTTTCTGCTGTTAAACGAAAAATTCCAGCTGTGAAATAATTGATTTGGAGTGTGGCTGAATGTATAACGTGGATGGAAGTTTAATGAAACAACCATATCTGCCACATTTGATTCAACACCCGGTGATCAGATCGCTCCTGGTTTCTTAAAATACTTGCATAAGGGCCCCTTAAAACTCCAATCAGCATTAAAGAAGGGTGAGGGGTGTGACTGTGGGCAGCTCCTCTACATCTTGTCCTGATATGTTTGGTCGCTGTTTGGGGTTTCAAGTAAAGTTGCACTATTGGTTAGCTCAGCTGTCAGTCTTCTCACAGGGGCATGGCTTGGCTCAATCTGCACAGCATGCCTCTGTCTCTTACACATGTCATTTTGCAGACAAACACACACATTATTACGCACATTCATACGCATACATAACCGAAACAGAGCCCCTACAAAAATGCCTACAGCATTATTGCTCTGTTTTCACTACACTGCAGTGGAATAATCAAGATTTCTATTTGTCTTTCTAGAACCGTGCAGCCTTCTCCTACTGCCATATAAGTCTCTATTATATCATATTTACTGTAGGTTGGTGCCTTAAGCAACTTGCCTTAGGAAATGCATGGAGGGAGAAATGTGAGGGGTGGTGGGGTGCACTGCGGTGGATCCCATTGTGATGGAGGGCAGTACACATGTCCCATGAACCCTTGAAGCATTTCTTTTTTGTACATTTAAGCAGCAAACAAAACATCTTAAACAAACTTTGCTCTGACAGCTAATCTGAATGTGTTATAAGGTAATTTCTGCAGGACACCATGACTGAAGATGAACATTTTTCAACCTGTGAATAAATCATTTTGCATTTTTTCTACGTGTGCTTTCTTTGTTGAGCATTTGCAGCCTCTAGACACAACGTCACGACCTCCCCGCGTGTCAGACATATGTAATTGTGCACTTGTTGCGTGTACTTTCATGAGGACTACAGAATGAATGGGGACAGCAGAAAGCAGGAGAGTTTCTAGGTGGACCATCTGGGTTTTACTAAAATGTATGAATATGACTGTTGTCAACCAAGCCTTCATTACCTAACCCTAACCCCAACCCAAAGTCATCCGCTTCAGTTTTGGCCCTTGCCTTTTTCAGTCTCAGAAGACTCCAAACTTTACCCAATGCTAAATTACAGTTGTTTCTGTAAAACCCCTTACTACAGCCATTAGTGATAGAAAAAATTTAGTTGAATGAAGTTAATAAGTACAACTCTGATTTGCAATATTGTCTATCAACATTGTTGACTCAATCATGACTCAGTCTATTAAACTTTTTTCAACAGAAGTTTAAAAGTTATTGATTTTCTTTTTGACTTGAAATTCCTTCTGCATTGAGAGATGTATAACCAAATGTGACATATCTATAATCACCCCAAACCCAATCTAACCAATTGTTTTTCAAACAGCACAATGACATGAAGTCTGTAGCCCAACTGGTGCGTGCATAGGCTCTCTTTATGTTCACTGCATGCTTGAATACAAAAGCATTTATCAATGCATTGTTATAATCTTCATGATCATGATTCATCATAATTGCATGAGTTAAAATATTACAAAATATATCATATGTAAAGCAAATACTACAGTTTGAGCAAATAAAAAGATGCTGAAAGCAATATAAATTAACAATATGACACTGGCAGAAGTTGTGTTTACATTGATATAGCTACACTACAGTACAGATATGACATTTCTGAAGATGTATTTTATACCTTTAGGAAGACAAGTGATATAAAATATCAGAACTGATTCCTAAACTCATCACATACAGTACCACATCAAAAAAAAGAACAGCCTGGAAGCAATGAGATCTAATGCAGTGTGGAAGGACAGTGGGACACAGACCAAAATGAAGTCTACTTCCAGGCTTCAAGTAGTGTTGTAGGGATCCAGATTTACTTACTAAAGTCATCATAACGTTCATCTGAAACTATTATTTAAAACTTCAAACGTTCCTGAAAATACATACTGCAGCATCATCTCAGCAACATCTCAACATTCCACCTCTCAGATTTTTGATACAGTGTATTCCTGAGATAGGCCCTGTTTTCTAATTGATTTTTGGCTCCCTGCTATTAGTTAAGACTCCCCCAGAATGATACAGAGAATAGTGTGCATGTATGAAAAGCTAAAACGAAAAACAAATGAAAAACCCCCAAGACAAAACCCTTATTTTCTTCTGTGGAGTGTGATGACATACAGTTGTTTCGGACAGAGTGTAGATATCAAATGCACAATTTAGTCCAAATCAAACAAGCAGACGTGGGATTTATTCTGTTTCAGCCAGAGCTGTTGAAGTGGCAGATTAAGTTAATGTGGCTGCAAACATTGTAAATGCTACAATTCATGATTGAGTTTAAAAAAATTATTATGTCTGCTTTTCATAAACTGCATCACCTTAGACACAGTGAAGTCATAAAAAGGGGAATAGACTGCAGCTTGATTTTAAATATGAAGAAAAAAATGAGGTGAAACCATTTTGTCTTGCTCTGTAGAAAATTTTCTCAGGACGTCTGTTTGTGCCTAGCGCTGTCCAAATCAGCAATTCATCACATGCACAAAGGACCTTTTCTGCAGACCTCTGGAGTGTAGAACATCATACCCAGCATTTCAACCAAAACCTGCCTAGCTAAACTGTGTAAATCAACAGACCAAACACATCTTGAATAAACTGCCATGACCAACATTAAGAACCACTGAGAAAAAATCATTTGGGATGGGTTACAGGGTCAAGAATTTAAAGGATGTAGGTCTTAAGTTTTGTCCCCTCGAAGCCCGGCAATGTGATGATGGTTGAAACATCATGGGGCAGATGACAACAAATCATTTGAATTTAAACCCTCTGAGCAAACATGTCTGTCTGTCTATCAACACTGTGATATAGCAATGGTTTGCCAGAATAAACTCTTTTAGCTTGATAGCCCTTATATTAAGCATAAAGTACAGCTGATAAGCTGGACAGTTTTCATCAGATCTTTGTTTTCTTTATTTTGTTTTGAAAGAGACACAAAATTATTTTTTTCTCCCTTTGAGGAGTTTTACAACCTCTTTCTGGTCATTTGAAGTCTTCATTTAATCAGACGTCCTCTAAACTCTTGGCCCACTGGGTCTGTGTCCGGTAGGCTCATTCAGTAATCCCTCCAGTATTTTATACACAAACCAAATGCCAATTAATACAGAGCAATTCAAATAAATAAAACAGCATCGGAAACTGAACATTACCGCTCACATGAGATGCCTAATAAAGTACCAGCAAAACCCAAATCCAGATGATCCAATCTAAAAATGTACAGCTTTTTTTTTGTAATAACTCATCTGTTTAGTACCTGCTAACTTTTCACTCCACTCAAAGTGCTTTAAAGGCATTTCTGTCCGTCTGTGTAATTCCCTCTGTTCATTTAAACCTCTCCATAGATTATAAGAAAATATTTCTTCTACAGCCCAGCAGAGAGCATTTGCTTCTGCTGTTTCTGGGGATGGGGGTACATGACCAACTGTGTTTGAACAAATAAAGCCAAGATGGCTGCCTCACACCCGGGGGGAACCACCACCAACACCAACACACAAGAGCTGCTGCTCATCAATTGGTGCTGGTCTAACTAATGAGCTGTACACTGTGCACCTGTGCCTCTTTCACCATTTCACCAAGGGAAACGCTCTGTACCTTATTTCACTGTTAATGCACCCTGTCATAGGAGTTTGACCACAGTGTTTAAATCAGACTTTGTTTGGCGTTATTGCGGATTACCTCACGAAACAACTGTCTTTCAAATCATGTCACTTTCAAGGAAACTGATCAGGAAAGCATCCACTCAACAGGTTGAAACTTCTGCTGACTTTGCTAAGTCTTCGTTTACTTTATTTACAGGCGTATGGCATAGTTACTACATGTTTTAGCTGGGCATATCATATATTGTTTTCAGAGCAAGTTAGGCTACCAAAAATGTAATCATTTGGCATGTCAGCAGGACTGTACACTTGACAGTGGACAGTTTGTTATGTCAAAAAAAAAGTTTTAGGCATCAAGGCTTTGATAATATCTTCTCTTTCAAAGACATCATTGATGCCACTATCACTGCCGTTCTAGAAGTGGGTGCACAATGTTTTTTTTTTTTTTTAAATATTGTGATGACTTATTTCCCGATTACCCTTTAAATAAAGCTACACTTTTATGCAGCACCAGGAACATTATGAAGAAAGTGATTATTTTCCTGAGCTATTTTGAAAACAAAAGCAATGAAAACTGAACAGTAGGTTTACGAGAGTTTTAAGTGAGCGATTTTGTGGCTACATTCCAGCTAACTCAAGTAAGGGTTAATAAATCACCATTCCCATTTGCCACACAAGCTGCAAGACATCAGTCAAGATCCATTAATAAGATATCTTACAGGGACTGACATTCATTATGGGATGGTGTGATTCTCTGACAGAGTCAAAGGGCAGATTTAGCAAAGCTACACCATGAAAAAGCTACTGGAGAAAACATTTGCAGATGACATCCTTTAGTTTCAGTCTTGTGTTTTGAGGTGGAATGTTTCCATGAAGCCCAAACCACATATTGTGTTTCCTTGTGTTTGTCAGGGCTGTAGCTACCATTGAGGACATGAGGAGTTTACATTCTTTTTTATGCATTTCTTTAAGGCAGATTATGAATATTTTTGGACTAAATTGGTGTAATTGGGATTGGTGTAAGTTTCTTGGCAACAGGTGCGTACGATGAAAAACTCTCAACTTGGAAAGAAAACCAAAGAATTCTGTACACTGTTGTGTTATTAAAGCAAGTTCAGGTGCTGGAGAGTGCCGGATTGTCTGGTTTTCTTTTCAATGGGAAAAAAACTGATTCAGAAGAATTTTTGATGGCCTCCAAATTTTCTTTGGTAGGTTATGTTGAGCTTGGGGAATTTGGATTTCAGCATTTCTGGAAGCCTTTTATTTGTTCATACTGGTGATGTAGAAACAACATGAATGAATAACCCATACAACGTGAATTAACTCCAAATCTAACTAATAACACTGAAGGGGATCTAAACTAGTGGAATAACAGCCCTGGATGATGAGACAGCCATCTTGTACCTTTTCCCCTGAGGAATTAAAGTAACCTTTCTGGATCAGTCTGTGGGTAAATAACTTAAATAACAGCTGTACATCCTGATCTATGCTTGACCCCTGACTTCAAATGACCTTTGTAACCTTAAAGGTGTGGGGTTGCCTTAGATATTAAGGTCAAGAAAAAGTTTCAAGGAAAGGGACAATAGACATTTTTTCATTTCAAATACACAAAATCAATGACATCTCAGTTCTGAGTGACATCTCTCTGAGTGGACAGCTCAGTTCAGTTCAACGTCAGTTTGATAGTCTTGGGTCCATATTGTGACACAAACACACAGCTGCCATTGGAGAGAGTTACGTATAAGGGTTCTGGTAAAAGGCTACAAGAGGAAGAAGAAAGAGAAGAAGAAGAAGAAGAAGAAGAGGGGGAGGAGGAGGAAGAAGAAGCAGAGCAGCAGCCAGGTGAGAAGTAGAAGTAGTAGTAGTAGTAGACAAAGTTGTAGTAGCAGAATAAATACTTGCAGAAGTTTGGAGGAGTCTTCTTGGATTTTAGGGGTTGGGGGTTGGGGGGTCTCCTAAGATTTCTTAATTATTTGTGTTTTGTCATTAAAACAAAATTGAGAAAATCTCTTTTTTTAAAACATAATCCTACATTTTTAAGGTTTGTTGCATATAACATAATTTTTTGTTAAAATCTCATGTTTAAACTCTCAATTTCTAGCCCTGTTATTCATGGGGGAGATCAGAATGGCTTGCAGGAGTCATGCAGAATATTCATGCTGGTAAACAATGTCATAAAAATGCATTTCTAATTTGCAATCATTGCCATGGTTTTTTTTTTCTTGTTTTTTTTTTCTTTCGTCCCTAGAATAGTTTCTCAAAGATGTTCTCCCGCTCCTGCTGAATACCTGCTTTCTTTAAAAAGCTTCTATCTTCTTGCCCCACATCCCCAGAGGTATAGAGTGTATGGTCTACAGAATCTCCTTCCCCACTCCCTCTTTCACTCAGAGGGGGAGGGAGCTCCTCCTCATCCATCATGCCTTCTGAGAGAGCAGTTTGCTGCAGAAGATGCTGTTTCTCACATATTAGCAGCAAGTTTGGGGGGGTTAAAAAGTAGCTTGGATGATGATGATGACTTTGCATTGACATTGCTGGGTGGAAAGAAAAAAGAAATCTAGGGTCTCTCTCTCCCCCTTTCTCATGGACTCATTCCCTTCTCTCTCCCCATTTTTTTTTAAATCCATCCATTGTGTCTTTGACTGTCTTTCTTCGGTTTTTAATTGGTTTCATTCATGCCATGCAGTTTTGCTAAAGAGGAGGAGCAGCAGCGATGCTGAGATGCAGGGAAGGGGGCGGTCAAGATACCATAAAGACTCAAGAGAGAATAAGAGAGAGTGAGAAAGAGAGAAAGGTCAATCACATCTTCGTTTTCAGTGACACCTCTGTTTTTTTAATTTTTTTTTTTTTTTTTGAGCAGATGTTAGGGCCAGTTTTGTGTCTTTGAGGGTTTCTGCTCACCCCACGTCCATCCATGTGTCTGTCTTTGGGTTAGTTCTGTCACAAGGTGGATTCAAACTGGCTCTTTGATCAGTTGAACTTGAAGTCCCAAGATGTCAACTGTCTCCCAAAAGATTCAGATGATATCAAACAGACAGGATCATGTCAAATATACATGTGATATGGCTGATGTTTTCTGATATGTATGAGTAGTTTTCAGCCAAAGGTCCTGTAGCTCAGCAGAGATTAGCAGGGCAGCCCAACCTGTGCAGCCCATCGGCAACACTGGATCTGACTCTGCCGGAGCCGTTAGACATCACGGTGGACCATCCCTCACCTTGCATAGTGCTTTGAGTGCCAAAATAATGGAACATCCACGGAAAATCAACAGTTGTGAATGCAGCTTCTTGAAATAAAAAGAGCGGTCAGTAAAGCAATAACACAACTAAATTACAAACAGTTGTGGACATAGAGGGCCTCCTCGTCGCATTTTCAAATCCAAGTCTGTCATAGGCCCTATGACCGCTACGCTGGGAGCATCCATGCTGTTGGTTTGCTCTGAAAATCAGTTCACAAGAGGTGGAAATGTTTTCTTCAAATGGCTCACATGTGATCATAAGCTTTTTCTTCACTGGGATCATCAGCGAGGTTGCATATGAATGTGTCACACAGATGATGAAAATGTCCAGGTCAGTGTCAGCGACTGTGATGATTTCAACCTCTCATCTTCTTTTTTTCTCTTTCTCTCTATCTCCCTCCCATTTTTCTACAGTGAATCCCGTTGGGGGAGATGGAGGAGCAGCGGTTTAAAGTTTATTGTTTTCCTCTTCTTGTAGGGAAAAGGGGGGAGGGAGGGGGGTTAGAAACTCAGCACTGAAAGGGAAAAAACAAAAGAGAATTTAGTGAGGATTTGAAATGCATAAGGAATGACTTTTGACCCTCAAACACCAGACCATGGCATAGAATTTGATCGTGCCCTGATGAATTTGTCAAGTCACGATAAGTTCATCAACACATCATGATTTGATTGAAAGCACTATGTAATAGGTGACAAAGGCTTTAGATGATGCATTTGGTAGCCATTTGATTGAACTATATACCAATCAGTTCTATTGTTTCTATGGATTTAATAACATCCAGGTCTGGTGCACATCAAGGTCGAAGCCCATTTTGTACATACTGTCATAAGTTAGTGGAATGATGCTGGTGGGAAAAGTAATGTTCATCTGCTCAGATACACGGTCCTAGGGCCATTTGCAGGAGCTGTTCGTAAGTTCAAATACAAGTACAAATTAAAACAGGTTGCACCTTGTGGACTAGTTTTTTTTTGTTTTTTTTTTACAAAAAAATTAGTTCTAAAACTGCCAAGTGTAGCTGTTGCAGAGCTACCTGAAAAAACTGTCAATATATGTATATATTTAGAGTGAGGAGTAGAAGTGATAATACAGACTACGATATATATCTAACCTGAAACTTCATAAATTCTCTATAATATTGATTTAAATCTGGAAAAAAATTAAATTTCACAAATATATCAAACCCTAACCCTCCTCTATAATGCGATGGGGAGTGTGTCGGCTCTGGGAGAGTTTATGTGAAAGTTCCTAAACATAACAGTACGTCAAAGCATAACTGCATGAATACTACTAACTGTGAAACACATGCAGGCATAAAACAAATACCTACATTTATAAAACATGTATCTTTTGCACCTCTAAAACTGCTACAAAGGTCATGCTAGCTTGAGTGCTCTCACTAGATGTTTTTACACATTATTAAGATCATCAAGATAAAAAACATTTAAGTTTTAATGGTGAAACCTGATTTTCATCACAAGTTGTTACTAATAACTTAGTGATAGATTTATCAACAGCTGGTGCAACCCTGTTCTGCTCCATTGAAAATGAGATTTATCTAAGACTTACATTTCACCAATTTTACCTGTAGGACCATGAACAATGACAATTATTTTACCCACCATCACAGAAAAATAAAATTTCAGTTTTCATCCAGTTGTTTTGATTTCCATTTCCTCCACTGAAAAGATTTTGATATCTTTCTGAGGTCCAGTGTCGAACCACATTAGATATGGGCCTGTTTCCCAAAAGCATCGGAACTGGGTCATTTGTTTGTTGGTATACCTTCAGTGTAATAGACAGTAATTTGTTTGTAAAGTTTGACAAAACTCAAAGTCCATTTACAATCTTTTTAAGGAGCTTTTATCCACATGTCATGGTCTTCATCTTCATTGTCATATAGTTGCAATTATTTGACCTATATATGGAACTTCAGCCACAGGGAAGAGAGGTGATTTGAGATACTTGTACCCCACTATATTTCGAAAGGGAAAGATATTACTTGTTACTCTACTTCATGTTTTACTCTTACATAAAACATAGAGTATATGTTTAGAAAGTGCAACGATAAACAGATTAAACTAGTGATACTCAACCTTTTGTGAACTGTAACATAGAAACAGTTTCTAGTTGGGGCACCTTGTGACATGTTTCATGTCTGCAAGTTGTTAAAAGTTCAGTTTATTGATGTAACTGTTCATGGCTTGTTCAGAGTATTTTTTGTTGTTGTAGTGGTACTTTTACTAAGGAACTTGGGTACTTCTATGCACTTCTATCACTGAAGACCATGAAATGTGGTTGACAGCTCCAGAAAAAGCTAATATGTGGACACTGAAATCTAAAGTCAACCACTGGCTGTGTCATATTGTCCTTTAACTTCCTGTTCATACAGTAAAATGATTGTGTAGATTGAAATCTTCTTCTCGTGATCGACTTGTGTCTACAAATTTAGCTAATAACTGAACCAATTTTGTAACCTAAAGTACAGCGTGAAGGCCTACAGCAGTCTGACATTAAAGACATTAATCGCTGTTTGCATAGCAACAATAATTAAGGGCACAAAAGGTCAATATCAATACATAGACTGTTGGTTTGTGCATTGCTGTAATATCAACAGATCCGATCCCAAAGATGCTGTTGGCAAAGAGGCCGTGAGAGTTGATCCGATCCCAAAGATGCTGTTGGCAAAGAGGCCGTGAGAGTTGATTACATGTTCTAAATGAGACTGATAGTGTTAGCCATTGTAGAAACCCTTCTTTCTTTAATGCCACTTCACAACTTTCCAAACAGAATCCTCTCAAGAATGTAAAAAGTCAAAGACTTCCACAATGGCAGACAGAGTGTTCCTAATCTAATCTGTAGTTTCAGTGGTGCTCAGTATGAAAGAGTTGTTGGTACTGATGGAAACTGCAGCAACATAATACTGTACACTAAGGCAAGGAAATGATAGGCCAAACACACCACTGAAGCAAAGAAAAGACACATCACTACAAAGCTCGGCCAGCCCAGCTGACATGCAAGTACACCAAGAACACAGAGCTTTGAATGTGACACACACTAACGTTTCTCTCCGTCTCTGTAACTCACACACACAGATATATAATCTGCAGAATTCCTCGGGGGGCTGCTCAGTCCTCTGATATAACAAATCTTTGGATGTTAATTGAGTAGCCGATGAGACATCACTAACTAAGTGAAATTCAAAAGATTTCAAAGTTCAATCCAGAGGACTGCAGCCAACCAGGATTGCGCCAAAATCCAGACCAAGAGCTGAGAGTGGAACATCTCAGATGGTGTGTCCCGCACATGTACAGACCAGACCTTGGCCAAATAACGATTTTTTTTTCTTTTTAGCTTTTTGTTTGATCCCACTTCCATTAGACAGGCATGGTTTGCTGCATCAGGTCAGTTCATTTCTAATTCATTTCACTCTGGTGCAGTTTGTGCTTGCCTGAATGACAAACTACAATTCTCCTGCACATGCGTGGGATAAAAGAAGCCTTGGGTTGTGTCCATGAAGGCTGTTTGACCCAGGTGTGGTGCACACAAAGGCTACATGAAAGAAAAAAGGTAAGGAAATAGAGTGCGGCACACAACACGAAAACACACAGAACATAAAACAAAATGTCACACCAACACAGAACCACACACAGGTGAGGAAACACAACACAAGGAGCAAAAACAGTGCACAGGAACAACAGTGTGGTACACATTCTTACATGGAGAAGCGATTTTGCTTCTTTCTTTCTTTCCTCCTCCTCCTCCTCATCATCACCACACTTTTCTGTCTTCCCCAAACTTTTCCTCCTCCAACTCCTCCCTCTGATGCTGCTCGGCTGACAATCCACTTAGAACACATCATTTCATAGCACATTTCTCCCCTCCCCTCTACAATATATCACTGCAGTCTTTATCATTCATTTAAATGTCCGTTCCTGTCTTCCTCCTCGGTGAAATCCAGTGTTTGGCCAATCTTTTTTTATTTTTTTATTTTGTTCTTTTTCTTGCAGGTGCGAAGTTGCTCCAATTTCACTCATTTCCTTTTTGGTTTTTTGCTGTGAGAGACTTCAGGATGGGGAGGGGGATGGATGGTGTGTTGGGGGTGTAAAGTCTCACAGGAAGAGAGACAAAGTTATTGAGAAAGGGTGAAAAGACGAGGGACAACACAAGGAGAAGACAGGAAGCACAGTTGGACAAGAAAAGCAAAATAGCATTTTTTCGAGGGGGTGGGGGGGCAAGAGCCACAAAACAGAGCCACAGAAAAGAGAGCAAAAGCTTGACTTTTTTCTCGTATCACTCCCTTTTTTCATACATACAGTACTTCTTTGAGGAAACATGGGTGAACAGGAACACGGGGGTGGGTCAAAGGAGAGATTGAGAAAGAGATACCTGAGTTGTGAACAGATGGAAAAGAAGAGAGATGTTGGCAACAAGCGGTGGAAGCTAACAAACAAGCAGTAATTTAGATTTAAAAACTGACTTTTGAGGGGTGCCTCTGCAGCGTGGTGTGGTTTCACTGGCTGGTGAATGCAACCTCTTCAAAGATCTTTTGGGGCAAAGTCTGTTTTGACCAAAAACAGCCTGAGAGCTGTCCAGATTCAACTGAACGAAATGTTCAACTGGACTAAGACTCATTCAGGAGGCAAGAGATTAAAATCCTAATCATAGCTTGCAAATGACTACATATTTTACATAGCATGCCTGAGATCAATGTAACCTCTTCCAAACATTACTCATCATAGCCAAATTAGAGTGGTGGTCCTGTGTTCTCGTTGGATTATGATTTAGACCCATCCTGGTTAAGGCTGGATTACCAGCCGGGCAAATACTGCAGACCCTCATGAACCCAAAGGTACCAGAATCAACTGTGTTGTATATTATTTGCACATTTGTTTGGTAGCATGAATCAATAAAGCACAATCAACCCAATGCCAATGTTTTGAATAGTTTAGGTTTCAAAAATATCTATGCCTGACAAATATGATATGGAAATTGTGATTCAACAAGATACAACATGTAGTTTCTAGAGATACTGGGCTGAACACAATATAAACTGAAATGGAGAGGGCCTTGTGTTCTCATGTGCCATCTCTTCTGCGGGTGTGAATACAATACCATTTGTTTTACTGCTTTGGGATGGACGCATGTAAATGGTTAGCGTTTCCTGACATTATTGAAAAAAGTTGATCAGGGATTGAATCATCTGTCTCGAGCAGACGGGACTTATGGATGTCATGATGTGACTGATAGACAAGTCACACAAATTAGGGGTTTACATTCTGCTTTGATGGAAGTATTCCAAGTATACCAGAAAAGACAATGAAGACTGTCTTCTCCTTGGACTAACGTAAAGTATGAGAGGATTTCTTATGCTTAGACCACGGTGAGTATTCTTAAATAAATCTGGGTTTAAGGTTCAATAAAACTAACATGAAGAACCGAGGCAGGGTAGGTCAGCTCAGTTTTGCCCCCTGGCAGGTGAATTTGGCCCTGATCTTCATGCTTTGTGGGAGGTTGCATTGAATGGCTGCATTCTCACATTGCAGAGGTACCCTTCTTGTGAACTCACTGCAGTTTAAATGCATAAAAGTGTAGAGAGTAAGACAGGACAGTAGGAAATGAAAGGTGAAGTAAGAAACAGATAATGAAAAAGCAGACGAACAACGATGGACAAAGGAAATTCTGGTAAGGAGGTATCTTGGGAGGAAAAGGGTCTCTCCTCTCTCTTGCAGAAGAGGAGTTGAGACAATGATGGAAGAAGCTGGATTTTTTTTTTCATGTCTTAGCATTAGTTCACAGTTACTGCTTCTTTTTGCATATATCTGATAAGCGCAGGGCTTTCAGAACAGTTCTCTGTGAAAAGAGAAGCAAAAGAAAGAAGAAAAAAAACATAAGCTACGATTGTTAATATGTTTCTCTTATCATAAGTCTCTCAAGATCGATAAGAAAGCAGCTATACAAGACCTACTAGAAACGTAACCCCTTCCCATCCTGCAAAAATAAACTTTCCCACCCCCACCCAGCCCTGTTACAGTACCTAACTTGGTCTCTTTTGACCAATAGCATCATAGCATTTTGGCATGCATAATGTCAGCCCGTCCCACCTCTTGCATTCAAAGAGGTGAAAATTTTTTGTCCTGCATGCTTTGTTAGTGCATATGTATGCGTCTAAACACACACATCCATACACACTCTTAGTAGTCTAAATGTTATATACACATTCATTAAGCTTGAGACTAAAATCTTATCAAACCTCCTCACATTATTAGTCATATCAGTATCCTTATTGCTTGCGATGGAAACCCATGCAGATTCATCTACAACACAAACTTTACATATGTACATCATGACAAAAGCGACTAATCAGCAGTGGCCCTAGGGAAAGTGACAGACACACTCAAAACATGTGGACGTTGGGAAGGGAGAGGAGGATAAGGAGACGATGAAATGGTGAGAAACGATAGACAGGTTCAGTAGAAAGACTGGAGTGTGCGTTAAAACGTGTGTGTGTGTGTGTGTGTGCGCGCGCATTTGGGGTAAACATGATTTTCCATAAGCCTGAATTCCAAGTAAATTAAAACCTTAAAATCATTGGTTCATACACAAGTCAGGATTCAGTTGGGGGCTTCTGAGGCTAAAACAGGGAAACAGAAAACCCTGCATGACCCAAATCAACGGGTCACAGAAGGTTAAAAGAACAGCTGGATATTTTGGGAATAAATGCTTAATCACTTTCTTTCCAAGAGTGACACAAGGAATCAATATCAATCTCAACGAGTGCCCAGGAGGCAACTACGTCAGCTTAACGTAAAAACTGGAAGCTAGTCTTAAAAAGTCCCAAAATAACTTGCTCATTAACACACTGTATCCCTTTTGTTTAATCTTTGCACAAAACAAATTGTAAAAATGACAAGTCGTGTTTTTCGTGGGTTTATTCTCACCATGAGGTTGCTAATTTTTACATTTCTGTTCTACACATATTAAGCAAATGAGATATAATGTGTTAATTAGCAAGCCTTAGTGGCTCTTGCCCCCTGCTTCCAGTCTTAAATGTAATCACTTCCTGGCTATACATACATATAGCTCAGAGACATGAAACTGATACAGATTTTCTCGTCTACCTCTAAACAAGAAAGCGAATGAGTGTTTTTCCCAAAATGTCAAACTAATTCTTTAAATACACAATCATCTCCTCCTTTGGTGCTTTCACCTCCCAACACTTCCAGCTTGAATGTAAAAGAGGTACAGGAAGGAAATACCTCAAAGCACAGAAAAAGCTTTCTCCTCACTTTTTGGCAATAATTGAAAGACAAACAGTGCTTTAAAAACTACCCACTCACATTTAAGTGGCTCTTGTCCAAGGATATTCTTGTCTAAATAGAGTCCCCCCCCCCCTTTTGGGAATTTAATGCAAATCATTAGGAATTATTTCCTGCACGCTGAAAGCTCTCCGTTACTTTCTGGTGGGAGAGTAGGAAGGTGAGAGCGAGAGATGAGGACATGGGATTTGAACATATATGAAGTCTAACCAACAGACACATAATTACTATCTACAACAAAGACCAAGTATGACACTGTTGTACTGAAATCAAACATTTCTGCAAAAATCAGGTTCAAAACAAAAAGAAAACAATTATTTTTAGATGAAAAAGAACTTTAGATTATTTAAAACAAAAGAACACTCACTGACAAAGAGATGACATCATCATGAGATCACACACAGATTGTTAAAACATCAAAACTGAAATGAAATAATTATCTCTCCCTTTCTTTCTTGCAGAAACAAAAAGAAAGGAAAATGTATTTTAACAAACTGACATTTACGCATCTTAGTACAGAGGTAGATGCAGTTCTGGCCACACACACACACACATACATACGCACACACACACAAACATCCGTGTGCACACTTGTTATATGTGCCACAGTTACAACATATCCAGACAGAAACACTTCGATCCAACCACCACTGTCCCGTTTATCTACATTGCATATTTCTATGTTTGTATGCTGTCTCTTTTGTCATGTTCTTTCTCTTCTCCCCATGTGGCATTTTGTCGTCTGCTCTTCTTCTACCATGGGCTGTCGCTCCAGTAGCCGTTCACGGTGCCTCCTACTGAGCAGCCGCAGCCGAAAAACAAAGAAGAGATGGACGGACAGAAGAGGAGGGAGGTCGGGGAGGGAAGGTCGGGGGGTGGGGGGTCGAGGGGCAAAAAACAGGGAAAGAAAGAGAAGCCAAAAAGGGAGAAAACTAAAAATATTGCCACTGGCTGCTGAGTCACACTGGAGTCAGTGCAAGTAGTAACGCTGTTGGCGGCGGTGGTGTTGGTGATGATTATGATGGTGATGATGATGGTGGTGATGGTGGCGGGATGAACTCAGACTTGAGGAATACCACACTTCTCTTATTTGGGCTGAGCTGCCATGTTGGAAACTTTTCCAGGTTAAAAAAAAAAAAAAAAAAATCCAATTACCCCACCACCTTAAAGCAATAGTTAAACATTTTGGAAATAATTTGCTTTCTTTTGTGAGAAGATGAACGTCAGTCTCATGTCTGTGCGGTAAGTAGGGAGATAGTTAGCCTAGCTTAGCGTAAAGACTGGAAACAGGGGGAAACAGTTAGCATGGCTCTATTCAAAAACACACTTCCCAACTAAAACTCACGATGGTTATAGCTTGTTTGGTCTACACATGAATAGAAAAAGCGCTTTCAGAGTTTGAAAGTGAGTTCTATGTTGGGTCTCTTGATGAACAACAGTTTTCCGGTGCACTGTCTTTGGGTATTGAGAGTTGCCAGATAATAAGGTTGATACACATTTGCACTGTAAAGGTATTATCGTCTGGCAACCTCAGTGTGATAACAAGTGTTCAGTCACTGCACCCCGCTACTGTTCCTCAAGACATACTTTAAGTGATCTAACCCCACACAGCAGCCACGCTAGCTGTTTCCCCCTGCTTCCAGTCTTTATGCTAAGCTAGGCTAACAACATCCCGACTCTAGCTGTGTACTCAACATATGAGAGGCATCAGTCTTCTCATCTCACTATTGGAAAGTAAGCACATGAGCTTTCCTTGTACTGTTTCTTTAAGCCTCAGCTAATGACTGATTGAAAACATGACAAAGAAATGAGAAGTGATCACCCCTTTCTTCCGGCTTTGCAGCCTCAGCCTTTTTGCTGAGAGCCAAGGTGAGAGCGCATGGAGAGCAGGTGAGGAGGGATGGTGTGGTAAAGCTCCGACCCTCTTGCTCTAGTTACTATCACGTCGACACTGGAGGTCTTTGTCTTTTTCTTTCTGCTTTTGTCTTTTTATTTTACTAAACATGTTCCATGCGCTGGCACGACAGTTTTGGTCGAGTGATGGCTCAGTCAGTTCTGTTTTTTATCCCATCTCCCCTCCCCTAGCATCCCATAATCCCCTTCGACAGTGATTCCCAACCTATTAAGCTTGTGGCCCTTTGAAACCCACGTACTGTAACTTCTCAATTCAAGGCTGTAGCTACCACTGAAGACACTAAAGTTGTGTCCTTTGTATATTAACCTACATTAACTTACATTTATCTGCATTGGTGGATAAATAGGTTTAATGATTTTACAGCTTTTAGGCCAATAAAAATGAATAAATAAAAAGGATTTAGGACTTCACAGAAAATACAACTGAATATAAACACGATAAAATAAAGTTAAAAACATTTTTTTGGTGTCAGTATCTTTAATAATAGCCAGCCACATATGGCATATTCAAATGAAGCGATATCTCCTATGAATCTTGGGTAAAACATCATCTCACTGTATGTAACCCAGTGACCAACTAAGGAATCAGCTCCACAGACTTCTTTATCTTCTCCGTATATTCACACAACAGTGGTGGATGGAAAGGAACGTTAATCCACATTTTGCATTTTTGCTGATTTTCTGGGAATTTGATCAAACGTTGCACTGCATTTCAATGGACTCTCTACTGGGGTAGGGTCGTAATCACCTGTACAATAGTGGGTCACAGGGTTAATTCAGCATCATGTACAGTTACACTATGTAAATGGACATTAAACGTAAAATATGATGAAATACACATGAAATACACCAGGGTTAATAAATGAATATAAAGTTCTGGTTTTGTTTACAACTGATGTAAATAAAGGCCATTATTTGAGAATTTACAGTAGGTCTAATAGGTATTGTAAGGATGATTGCTTTGATTACTTCCTAGGGGCCTGGAATGGTAAAATACAGTAATTAATGAAAAAAATGATATATGTAAATATAATTTAAATACTTTCTCAGCTGGTTTAGGTTTATCTTGCAGCTCCTCTGGAGCTCCAGGTTGGAAACCACTGTCTTGTGATCTGAATCCCACCCTGTCAGAGACATCCACGCTTCTTAACACCTGTTCCCCCGCTGTTCGTGATATTAAAAAAAAGATTTTTCATCAAGTCCTCCCATGGTACATCCTGTGAGTGTTAAAGGGGGAGTGTTTAGGGTGTGAGAAGAGTTTGAAGCCTGAGGAAGAAGTAGGAGAAGGAGGAGGAGGAGGGGATGCTGCTGTTTTTATAAGCTGCTTATGAACTCTCCTGTCTCCCTGTACTAAAGGGATACACTGACAACAAACTACGTGTCCGTGTGTGTGTTGACGCGTGTGCAAGTGTGCACGTGTGTGTAAGAGAGGTTGTTTCTTTTAATCATAACACAAAGAACAGAACATCTACAGCCTACATTGCTTTTTTTTTTTTTTTTCAAAGGTGCAGAGGTGCTACAGTATTTCCTTTTCAGAGATTTCGACTTTAAGTGTAGAAAAATGTCTTTACTTTTTCAATCTACTTGTAGGTATAGCGTATGTTCTTATTCTGGAGATTTTCATGAGTAAAAACATGCATGCTGCAGTAATATGTGCGTGTCTATGTGTGTGTGCGTGTGTGTGAATGTGTGCATTCTGAGGCTTAATATCAGAAAAGTCTCTTATTCATAGCTACTCTTAAGTATCAGTCTTAAAGCATTGAAGTGCAAGTGCAGTCGAGATACAGGCAAGAAGTAGCACAGGGTAAACTAGAGGTAAACTAACTCAACTATCATATCAGTCTAAACTAACCTAGACTCTATCCCTGTTAGTAAGGCAGGTGTGTTAGTTTGTGTTTGTATCGTGTTGTGTTATTTTAAAATACATTTGCTTAAGCGTCTATCTCTGCTTAATCAGTAAGGTTTTAGCTATTCTGTGGTTTTAAAATAGGACCCTCTAGTGTTTAGAAGAACTCTAATTCATTGTTGTTTCTATCAAGAAGAAAACTTCTGAGCAATGGAAATGAAAAGAGCAGCTAGGATGAATCAAATGTCCATGAGACACTCCTTTCGTGTTTAGTTTCTTTCGCGTGTTCCCCGAAATTTTTTTAAAAAAGAAGCAGAGAGAGAGAGAGAGAGAGAGGAAAAAAAAAGAAAGGAAAGTGTTTTTATGTTTAATTGTTGCTGTTGTTTGTTGTTTCCCTGTCAGCTATGCTACAAGATGGAGGGAATGGGGGAGTGACATCGCCTGAGGCCAGGCGGCTCGAAAGGCTCGAAGGTCGAGTTGGTGATGGGGGTGAGACGCAGAGGGGCGCCCGTCATCCCGGAGATATTATTGAGGCTGCGTGACTTCTCATAACCCGTGGCTACATGAAGATGACAAGCACAGGTAAAAGGGCAGAGGTTAGAGCAGGGGTTGTGAAGTGTCATTCATATTAGCAAATGACACAGTCAGCAATAATGTTTTCACGATATGGGGAAATAAAAATTGAAATATAAGGAAGGAATGTGTGTTATTGGATGGAAATGCAAATGTGTATGACATAATGTAATGTTATGATATATCCATTTATGTTATGTTATGACAGCATTGCACATTAGAAATAGCAAATATAAACCATTTGTTACAATTACAAGCATTTGTAAATGAAACAAAGTTGGAAAAAAAAGAAAAAAAAAAAGATAAATAACTCAAAACAAAACCAGCCCAAACCAAGTAAAATATTTTAGACCAAAGGAGGAAGTCAGAAAAAGACAGACAGACAGATGGACGGAGGGACAAACAGATGGACAGACAGACAGAGACAGGACAAAATAGGAATATTGGTTACGAAAATCAGCTATCAGTTGCCACAATATCCCTTAGACACCTAGGGGTGGCGCTCGTCGGAGCACCGACATGAACCGTGTAAGGGGAGGGAGGATGCATGAGTCCAGTGGACGTACACAAACCCCTTCTGATCTGAATGCATCCCACAAAGTATTTTGGACTTGTACATCCACTGGACTACCTGTTCTGAGATTCCCAAAAGCACATCAGTTGTGATACACTTTGTTAAAAAAACACAAAAAAACACTGCCAGTCTTTGGTGGTTTAATGATTTTTGGGAAACTCAGAGCAACTCATGGGTAAATCATCTGGAGCTGAGCACAGTTACAAATACACACAATCCTGCATGTAACACTCCAATCTAAAAAAGAAAAGAAAAGAAAACTTTACTTCATTGAGGACATTTTGATCTCAGAGTCCAGGTGTTTTAACCAGTATATCAGTAGGAACAACAGCCTGCCGTTAACCGGGAACAGTCAGTTAGACAGAAAGACAGACAGATAGACAGACTGACTCAAGACAAAACCCCTCGTCGAGGTCAGGGTGTGTGTGTACTCCTCTTTATTTAGACAGTAAAATGTAACGATTTAAAGCAGCTCTGTGAGGCTCTGTGTGGCCTCAGCCGTGCTTTGAGTTACAATAAATGCTCAACATTAGCATGCTGACAGTGCTAAAACATGCTGATGTTTAGCAGGTTACTCAGTTTAGCGTGTTGGCAAATTAGCACCTGACCTTTCAGCATGTTGGTCGGTCATTTATGATAACATTATAGGAACTGGAATACTTTGACATACTTGTCAGGCTCATATTTGAGGATACTGAATTGTTCAGGCCAGTACGATATATAGATTTGAGAGTATTAAAAAAACATAAAACATTGCGGCATGTTCATTTTTTTTTTCATTACATAAACATTTTTGAAAATGGTCCCTGCAGCTCTCTGGAAAACGGAAACAACAAATCTTCATTGTACGCCAGTTTGTTGATATAACTCAGCTGCAGAAAGATACGCCAATTAATTGGTGTATCACTTATTTTTATATTTAATATCAAGACATAAATTCCTTAACAGCCAAAGAAACAAAAGTGTAATGTAGAGAGTGTAGTAGTGTTGTACCTTGATGGACAGAGAATAAAGGCAAATCAATTTATTTGAAGGATCTCTTGTGTAAGTATTAAAGATATCAAAGCTTATACATAAAAATATAAAATCTAAAAATAAAAAAATAACTTTTTTTATTTTTTTATTCCTTCTTCAAACTGGAATTTTAAAGTAAACAGGAAATATTGCACCACCCTCCCACCCCACCTGCCTCTGGGTTGATTTCTGTCATGGACAAGTGAATGTAACTCCTTGTGTGAATGAATTTGGGAAGTTAGTCAGGTAGAGAATAAATCAGGCCTGGATTTGCTAAGATAAGCACTGAGATATGTTTGATTTGATTTGCAGTCGAATGATTATGCAAATTTTATTGTTCCCAGTAATTCTGCTTTAGATTTCAATTAAATAAAGTTGTGATAAAGTGCTTCCACGAAACCCATCAACATATAGACCAGCCAAACACAATGGAGTCAATTAATAGGTGTCTTAAAAGTAGGAAAACAGACTATATTGATTATATTATTTAGGTTAAAGGGGTGTAGATGAACTACTCTGCAGTGCTACTTTGAGACAGTCATTGAACAGTGAGAGGAGAGGTAAAAAGGCTAGGTTATTGTTGTCAACACCCATTCTATGAACATCACCAGCATCACATAAGAGGTGAGACTGTGTTCAAACAGGCATTAGCACTCTGTGAAAAAACACAGCCTTCTCATTTCTCCTTTATTTCAGTTAGACCGCTGCTTTGCCACAGTGAGGTTTCCCTAGCAACGGCTCCAGCAACAAAACACAGCTAAAAAGTTGAACAGGGTTCAGTTTTTGCTGCATTGCGATGTGATGTGATCTAGCAATGCACTGTGCTGACCAATCAAATATGCAGCACAGCACATTTGCAGAGGTGATTGACAGCTAACTACACCCCTCTCCCCTAAAAAGTGATTGTCCAATCACAACTCACCAGATATGACTATGCCCAAAAGGCCTGTCAAACTGATCAAAATGACATCGATCTGCTCATTCATTGAGTTTTTTTTTTTTAACGCAATACTGTTTTTGGTCTGACGGCCTGGTGAAGCTGCCCTTAAAGTGTAACTAAACCCTCAAACCATCTTTTTCAGATAAAAAACAGTTTATGTTGGTACTTAGTACAATTGTTGATTGATTGATGCCCAAATCAAGACAGTTTAGCGCAAAGTATTAAAACATATTGTGCTACAAATACGCATAGCTATCTCCCTCTACTGGTTGAAACTTGGCTATTACATCTGAATTGCGCTGTTGGCTGTCACTCTGATCGGCGTCACAAACTACGTAGCCATGAGGCCACGGCGATCCCGTAACAATTGTAACAATTTTCTGAGAGAGTGCCAGCAGGATGCACAATGTGGATTTTTGTTTCTCATGGCTGATAAGAATGAGATAACCAGTAATTTAACATTTTTGTATTAAAAATAAGTTAATAAGTAAATAACCCTTAGTTTATGCACACCTGAGGGTAAGAAAAGGCTAAGATGTAGTGAGTAAAGATGATGATTTAATATTCCATAGCTCTGATCGAACCAAATCTAACAAACATCACAAAGAACAGTTCTGGCTCATCAAACGTTCTTTTATTTTTTCTAGCAATGCAATGACAGATTATACAAACATTCTTTGGTTTTCATAGGACATAAAGCCTCAAATATTTTACATTTACATGAGAATTTACTTATTATTATTATTACTGACCAATAATCTATTGGCTATAATTTAATTAGTGTTAAGTCACAGGTTTTTCTACCCAGTTTCAGTTATTCTGCTTTAGGGCCGACATTAGTTCTGCACTATTGATGCTACAGTAGCCACAATAGATTTCCCTGCATGTGGTTGAATATTGACACAACTTGCTGTTTTTGAAATTTGTGGCACATGTGGTGATTGGCCCTGGCGTGCTGTGATTTGCTGCTCTTAGCACCCACACATAAAACGTGTGTTGTCCTTAGACAAGTCATGGGAAAATCTGACAATCAAGCACTAATGGGCATCATTACTTTGCACCTTCATCACAATGGGTACAAGAACAAACAACTACAAATCAATACCTACATAACCTACCAACACATGATACACCAGAGTTTTTAATTACTCATCAGCACCTCTCAGGAAGGACTTGCCCTTGTGAGGTTAGTCTGGGATCAGTTTCAACTATGCAGAAACTTAAGTTGGATGTTGCATAAAGAGGAAGTGAAGCGCTGATCTGAGACCAGCATGCATGGGCAAACTCAGAAAAGAAGAACTTTGTAAAATTGCCTGCTAAGAGAGCTGTTACATTTTGTCTGGAACGGGAACGGTAAGTTTGCCCTTTTGCTTTCTGTTGTTGACCTTGTGGAGCCTTTAAGTCACACTGCACCAAAATCTTTTAGTCTTTTAGCTATCAAATATTACGCCCTGTAGGCCTAAAAATAGATTAGGATCGGCATGACCAGATTTAGAGGTGATCTGGTGGACCACATTGTGATCAGATCTCAGTTAGTTGTTTTTTAGTTGTTAAAAAAAATAAAACGGTCTGTCAAAAAGCTACAGATGAGGCTGTTCTCTGCAGGGAAAATAAGAAGAAACAAGCGTGTCTTAAGAGTCCTACAGAGTATTCCATACCATTTTCCCTGACTTAGAAAAGATCACATTTATTTGTATAGAGATCTGCTCACAGTACCAATTTATTTGTATAGAGATCTGCTCACAGTACCAGCAGAATTGATTCTGATATCGAGAAGTTTAAATGCAAAGGCCTATGACCAGACATTATCCAGATTAAACATAATGTGCTAATAATGTGGAGCCAGTGGAGATGTGTTAAGTTTTCAAGACTGAAAAAAGTTAACAGAACTTTTAACAGCCAGTTTCCAGTTCTGAAGAAGATGACGATTTAATGCTAAAAATATTTTTTGGGTGGAGTTTTGAAGGGAATATTTCTCCGGTACTGGCTTTATTTCATTTAATTGTCTCAGAGCACATATTGCATCTTTTCTATCTGGGACTGAGCCAACACAGGCTTCAACTAAATGTCAGCTCCCTACTTTTTTATTTGGGGAAAAATGTTGCCAAACTACAGTTTCCACAACACAGCTTTCTTTCATTGCATGTTGTCAAGATATCTGATGAAAACAATAAAACATTTTTCAAAAGGTCATGTTTCTTGGGCAATAGGGCAGCAACAGAGAAACTCCAATCTTTCTTAATGCTTAAAAATTAGACTTGAATATAGAACCACCTTTAGTAGCTTGCTTGTTAAATAAAAACAGGATTTTCAGTTGTGCCACTTGTGTCCCTAAAGACCTTGGGCTATTGAATAGCATTGCTGAACCCCCCGCCCCCCAGATTAATGCCTTTTGCCATTCTGACAAGTTAGAGGTTATAGCATACGATTGTAGACGTCTGTGGTTCTACCTTTGGCCAATGAGAAGCTTTGTGAGATACCGCTTAAACCTCAGGAGGCATTCTGGGTAGTAGATACCACAGCGACAGATCTGGGTCACCATGTTCTAAGGACGTAGCTCTATTCAATGTATTGTATACTCGTGGGTGAATGTGTGTGTATAGGTGGAGGTGGGGGGTGAGTTTAAATGCATGAATATCAAAGTCTTTTACATTAGGCCTCATTTCTGAGAGCAGCAAATCCTCAAACTGTCTCTGTGTCAACATGTGTTATGATATATCTTCATATATGCTGTTTGTGTGTGTGTGTGTATTTGTGCATGTTTACTGTGTAACAGCACATATTCTGCTCTGTTTAAATAGCTGTGTTTGCAACGTCAAGTCCTGTAACCACAAGAATAAATTTAGCAGCACTGCAGCTCTTAGCTGATTGGGACACGCACACACACACACACACACACACACACACACACACACACATACGATGGCAGTCTTGGGTTGAATGCGATCAATAACCAACAGTTTCTAACATATAGCAGCAACTCAGAGTGAGATGTAATCCTTGGTGAGGACTGCTACGATCAGAGATATTGTGAATATGATCCTGATTATGAACATAGATCTGCTTGGCTGACATAGATAAACAAAGGCAACCACATTTTTGATCAGACTTTATATGTCTCAGTGGCTTAAAGATTCAAATGCAGTGGCTGCAGCGTCTAGTGTGGCTTTCACTGTATATAAAGTCGAGCTGAAAGGTGCTTAGCATTCATAATGAGTGCCTCTCTGCAGTTTTCTCTGCAGCACATCCAGCATCAGGCGGCTTCAGTTACGATCTGCCACTTAATGTGCCTCGTGTTGTGCTCATGGTCTCTGAAGCTACCTCATCTAGTATTATCCTGCTGCTTCAACTGATGAAATGTCGTCATTGTCCAAAAAGCTTTGATCATTTACTGCACAAGGCAGATTACTTTTTTTTCAGTAAAGAGTAGCACTGCACTACTGGTAAGGGGCAGCAGTAGCTCGATCTGTGGCACCCTGAGAGGCCGGCGGTTCATGTCCAGCGTAGACTCATAGCTGCAGAAGTGCCAGATTGTCTCCTGGTGCTCGTGATCAAGGCACTGAACCCCCAACTGCTCAGTGTGCCATCCTACATGGCTACCGTAAAATGACAAAATACAGTATATCTACACTTACCTTCCAAGGATTGAAGTTAAGTTGAATATACATTTTTGTAAGATATACAATTATTATACAATTGATACTGTATTGAGTGAGATTCGATTTATATACAGGTTTACGAACCACACCATCAGTGAGATCCACACGTTGGGGTAGACTGGACTGTGGAGTGTAGTCAAGACCACCTAAACTGAGACCAAGTCATGACCAGATTGCTCACTTACTTTAGTTCAATTATTGGTTGCATTTGAAGCAGGAAGTTTAACATCCAATCACAGTAATGATATTAACAAATAATGCACAGGCAATTAAGTGCCAGACCACTGCAGCTATGGTCTTGGAATGAAGTCTTGGGACCTCTTTGTCTACGACCGAGACAAGACCAAGTAAAAATGTAGTCAATTCCAAGACAAGGCTGAGTGGTCTCGTCTGATCCTGAGTACTACAACACTGGTAGTGCCCATGGGGAGAACGCCATGGGGAGTTGTTTTTGCTGCCTTAGGGTGTTTCAGGAGTGCTTTGCGCAGTCACCAAGTTAACTGAAACTTTAAAACAAAAAGATGTGTGACAGATGCAAGAATACAAATGATCCACCATGATTATGTTCACCGCTCTAAGTAGAAGCTTTTTCTGAGATCCACCAGCCTCGTATATATATGTCATGTTGAGATTAGGCACACAGACATCTGTGGTTACATGTTTTACATTAGACTGAGGTTGAAATAATACAAAGATAAAATATAAGGTGTCTGATTTGATATTTGAAATTGAAGCTGAGACTTTTGCTTAGGCTGCATATCTTTCTGGAGGATAGCGAGCAGAAGTCCTGATGCTATGGGTAAGCCATTGTTGTAATTCATTCACAGAAAAGGCAGAAGGCAGTTTACTTTGTAGCCTTATTCCTTCCCATCACTAACTGCTTTCAGGCCAATAAATAAATGCTGAAGGTTCCCAAAACACCACACTTTTTGGATTTTGTTTCAATGTTGGTCACTGGATGTTATTGTATTGCTTTCTGTACTTTCCAGACTTGCTACAATTAAAAACACTCAGAGTAAGCACAAATGGGTGTAAAGTTGAGTCAGACGTATCTGTGACAGGCACTGATCCAGCTCTTGTTCAAGTTCAGTTGAGACATTAAAGATTGAGTCAGAGGATTTTACTGCTTGCTTTCATTCTTCCCCAAAATAAGTTTGGCTAAGATATTTACAAAGTGTCTGAATGCTCACATTTCTTGCTCCACTAGGCCTATTTTTAACAATGTGCCCACATTCTGAGAGCTCAGCAATTATTTTGTCAGTAGCATTTAGCATTTAGCATAAATGTCCACATGCAGCTGGGAAATATTTTAAAACGTCAGCATCTTTATTCCTCTTTGGTGGATGCAACTTTGTAGTACGCTGAACACCCCTGTGGCCAACATGCCAGTCAGTGCTGCAGGTATTTCTACCTTGACGGCCGATGGAAATCACCTGTTCACTGATTGGGTAGGGACCAGTGCTGTGTCTCAATTCAAATACTTCCACACTTACATACATACATAAGCGCGTTCACGCTGTCAGTTATGGCAGAATGCAGTGTACTGCAAGTACCCGGATGGTGCACTCCTAATGGTCTAAAAGTTCAGTGTGGATCACCCTCAGTGGTCACCATTTTGGCTACATAGCTATAGGGGAAGGTTAAATGAAAGCTGCTGGAGCTGTGTTGCAGTGAATACCACAATATACAAATGTAAGATGTACATATGTTTTTAGATTTATAGTTTGGCAATCAAATGTTGATGCAAGAAAAAGATGCACAACAGCCATAATCGAATTGACACAACACTACCTTTCTAAATTAGCACACTTCGCCAGGAAGCACAATGGGTACACAGTATACTACATAAAATACACTAACGGAAGTATCCAAATTGAGACACAATTTAGAAGTGTAATATGCTCAGCCCACTAACAGCAGTAAAATGCTGACTTTCTATTTGTGAGTGTCCATTTCAGTACATTATTTTATCTCATTTGGGCCACCAGTTGTACCAGTAGTAATTGTTCTGTTACTTCTCAACACAAAAAATAGTAATAGCACTAAATATGCATTGCAGTATTGCAGCAGTACTGTATTTATATACAAACATGCGTAGCCTGTGACACACACGTTCAGAACTGATTCTACTAGTTTTCACTGCTTGTAAAAATCATCATTGGTTGAGTTACCGGGATACTTGATCGTGCGAATTAGCAATGCTTTTAAAAGCCCTCAGAGTGGTTTCCGTTCACATGATGCAATTTGATGGTTGATCATTTACGTGAGCCTTCTTGGCTGGTAAATGCACAAGTCATTCCATCTTTAAAGCCAGTAATCTACCTACTTAGTGCAGTATTGCTGTTTTAAAAAGTGCAATCAAGTGATATTCCCATGGTGGTTAGCTAGTTGTCTGACTTAGTTTTGTGTTCAAACTAAGCCCATACAAAGCTATAGTTAAAAGCTAAAATAGCTTGATTAAATCAACCAATGAGATTATTTCTGGCCCCAGAACTTTTCCTAAGTCAAACTTTGATTTCTGATTGATTCTCTTCAAAGCCAAAGAAGCTAAGTGCTTACAATGTAGCAGCATATCTGTTAGCTGTGCTGTGACTTGTTGTACATACCTCCACTCAGTCAGACTTTAGTAACACAACGCAGGGGGAGAGACTGAGGAGGATAGCCTGAGGATGGGATGGATACACCAGTGTTAGAATGGGATGAGGAGACATGAAGGAGGGGGAAAAGGTAAGGTAAGGAGGAACAAGGGATGATGGGGAAAGACGGAGGAGGAGGGAAAGAGGAAGCTGAAGCACAGGAGAGAATGAATGGGATGGAGTGAGCTGAATGTTTGTTCACACTACAAGTGACTTTGAAACTACCGTTACCGGCACATGAAGGAAATTAATTACAGTACATTCAAAAATAACTTCTGAATCAACATAATCAATTTGTGAATGGACATTTTATGTAAAATTACCAAATAGAACCAGTTGTTTGGTATATTGGGTTAATACTGTGCCGTATATACTGTACTATAGAGGGTAATCTTGTGTCAACTTACAATGACCAAACTTCTCAACAAGTACAAATGAAGTAATACAATAAAATAAAAATAAAACTGACAGAGGTACAGTAGTTGTGATTGGACAGGCCTCACTGTCTTACATTTTTCTTACATTCCAACTCTTCCCAGGCTGAACGTTACCAAATGTAAAGGACCTGTCAGCACCACTATCTCATTTATATTTGCATCAATAATTACAGATCTAATAACTGCATGTTATCTGTTAAAGGATAAGACTTATGCTATTGTATATATTTTTTTTACTGTTAACAAATCCCATGAAAAGACTGAAACCAACAAGTCTGTCTTTGACTACTTCTTCTGCTTTTGTCTGTGGATCTTTGCTCCAAGCCCGTTCATTGCTGCTGAAGATATTCGTCTTTTAAAAAAATTGTCTCAACCAGCATGTCACCTCCATGACATGCTGGTTGAGAAGAAGAGCATCTTCAACCAAAGAAGCTACCAATATGTTCCACCGAGCTTCACAGGAGATCATTCCCGCTGGTGGATGAAAAAACCCAACTGGGATGTTGAGTTTTGGTCCGTTTACCAGGTGACTTCAAACACCACCCGGGGCATTTCAGAAGTGGAGCGCTCTGTTCAGATTTGGTCTTTTTTCCTTGATTTATGTGCTTCTAAATATGTAAATATGTTACATAGTCAAATTGTTTCCCTTATGGCCATTTTTATGATCAGCAGTTTGCACAGGGTGTTTTATTTTGAAAATAGACCGTATTCTCTATTAGGTTTCTGTGTCTGACTTCAGGCCAGCTCGAACTGCTCAAGCAAAATTGACATGGGCTGTTCGCAGCGTCCGTCAAAAATACAACAGCCACATATTCTTCATGGAGCAAAGCGGAGACCAGCTGCTGGTGGAGTTTTAAACATTGACTTGAATGGCCGCGATTAGCTCTGGCTGGTAGTAGGACTGTTGTTTTCATCTTTAAATGGGAAAAATATAAAATGTCACCAGACTTATTTTTTAAAGTCAGTACTTATTTAGACTATCTGGAGACCTGCTGATAGAAACTACAGTATAAACCACATAAAGAGTTTCATCTATGATCTGTGATCATTGTAATGGATTAATGAGATTCTTGCAGGGAAAGGGAGAATAGACAAACGTGAAAATGGGAAGTGATGAAAGAATTGTGGTGGAGAGAGCTATGCAGGGAGGCCAAGGAAGGAGGTGGGAAAGGGGAGAACAGGAGGAGGAAGGGGGAAGGCTTGGGGGTGAGGAAGTGTACATAAAAGTGAACAACCAGGGCAGATACTATTCCAACAACAATCTGCATGCAAAAAACATATCAACATGTGTTTCATTTATAGCAAATCGCTCATTACTTTTAGCTATTTGGAAATAAATATAAAAACTTTCTGACTTATATAAGATATGGTCACAAACACACAGTACATACTGTACACCTCAAATTTAACTCACTTGAAAGCACATGTGGATTTGAGATTGTCAAGAAATAATATTTGCATTAAATACAGACGACATATGAAAATGCAATATGACATTACCAACACATCAACAACGGTAGGTTAAAAATACATACATACATTTATATAACATGTATGTATGTAACATGTGACATAGCTCATTCACAACTAAGATAAGAAAAGGATAGAAAGACAGAGGAAAGACACACACACACACAAACACACACAGGAGTAGAACATAGGAAAGAAAATATAGAGAGTGTCATTGCTATGTCATATGAACTCAGAGACACACGTTAAGGATAACAGTATGAAAACACAGATGAATACATTAACCATGAAAAACACCATGCAGAGAGAGATGCACGTGCAGAACATTTCTAAGGATGGAGCCCGCAGTCGAACCTGAACAGATAATACCACGGTTATATAAATGATACAGACAAAATTGGTTCTTATGGCAATATTTCATGGCATGAAAAACATGGCAAAGTTATGAGATTACTCTGATGGAGGTGGGAAGGACAGAAAAATGAGTATAAAAGAATAATACAAGTATAAAACTACATTACTTAGTTCGTCCTGTTTCATTTTACGTTGCATCTAGCGGCTTAAGAAACAGTTAGAATCTACGGTGGCTGAGAGAGCTCAAAAAATTTTACTTTAGAAAGCACAAGCACATGAAGAAAACTTCTTCATCACTCTGACAAAAACAGTATCCTAACAACTGGACACTGGTTTAACCCCTTGCCCGAAAAGTGATTTTTCGTTCGTAGTTTAGCAACCACAACTAGGCACAATGGATCTGTCAAACTTCGGATTCCTCCACGTTGGCCTCATAGCAAGAGACACACTTGGCATTTAAAAAGTTTAGATTGTGGTGTCTTTAAACCAATAACACAAAAGGAAAAATGAAGAAATGGATTAAACTGTGTATTTATTTGCTTGTCATGAGTTGCAACTGTTAGCTAACTTAGCTCATTACCTACAGTAGTCTCTGAGTGCTACTTCTAAGGCCAGTTAGTATGTCATTAACTACATGAGTTTGTGGAGTTAAAGGCTACTCATGACAAGCATGCAACACGTTCTCACTGCCAATTTGCCAAACATGGCAGTTGGCCTGATGCTTCAAACTAGGATGCTGCAGGTATCCTTCTAACGTCAGTTTTGAATGTTCTTTGGATTAAAGTAAGTACGTAATGTACGTAACATAATGTACGTAAAGTTACCTGTTTAAAAGAAGTCAACATTGTCTTTTGGTTTCACACCGTACGTGAACAGCGGTCTCCTGAATGAAAATAATAAGTGTCTTGTTTGTTTAGCCCCAACAACCACCTCCATATTTGGACTTTCTCTTTCTTTATACTACTGTATGTCAAAGGCACATCAAAACATTACACCACCCATGCACATCCTGAAATGACATGAGAGGGATACCGACAGTTTGATGTGTCGGACCACTGACTGAGCCGACTGGCTATTATCCACTGTGTAGTATTTCTCTAATGTGTAGGACTCTTTACAAAAGTCAGCTGGAAACATTTTAGCTACAACTCGACAGCTGCCATTTCAGATGACAACAATCAACTTACAACTAAGAATACTAAGAATTTTGAATGTACATCTTCCACTGTGAACCACACCACTCAGAGAACTGTCAGTTACATTATACAATATAATGGTTGATCCTGCACCTGCGTATGCCGCCAGTGTTCAGTGCTAATGCACGTAGTAGTGTGTCTTAGATGTAATGAAAGTAAAGGTGTGGAGGTCTGAGTATAGATGATGGGTTTGAGCCAGCCTGTCACAAGCCTATCGTGAACCTATACTATCCTTCTATAACCTTAACCGAAGTATAATGATGCCCAGTTAGTCAAATCTGCTGATAGGTTGAAAAAATAATAATATATATTATATGAATGCTGAAACACACTCCAAGTAAATGACAAAAGGAAAACACAAGCAAATGCAGAAACTGGGCAAGTCGTACAAAAAGACATTTCCGCACTATTGACCACCGGAGCATATTCATCAGTTATTGCCCGGAAACCTCTTTTGTGTTTTGTAAGACTTGCAGGGTTTCTACACTCGCCTGTGTTTCCCTGTTTGTTTTCCGTATGCAGTGACTGTGCTGTCGAAGTGATGAATGTGCTCCTCAATTTGCTTGTTTTTCTATTTTTATTAGTCTATTTTTATGTCCTTTCTTAAGCTGCAATGTGCTGAGTTCTCTTAGCCACCATAGGAATACTAAGTTTTACATGTTTACTGATTTACTGCTGCACTCGTGGGTCCAAGACTGAATTCAGGATTTGTTTTATAAATCGTACGTATATTACTGTAGGACAGGTTTAAGGTAAGAAATGTATGCAATACTAATGCAGACTGATGAGAGGTGAAGGCAAGGCTATAAAGTAATGATAGAAGGATTTTAGGTGATCATTACATCATTTTTGAGTAAGATTAAACCCTGCACTATAACTGTAGGTAACCTTTAATCTCTTTAAAGAAAGATGTACAAGCATGATAATTCTCTGGTTACCCCCTGACAAATTGACTCTATATAAACATAATCCACATAATTGAAAAGTTTACACTTTCCCTCACTAACATGACTCTCCCCCTACTAACAACATTGTGGCTCAATTGTTGTAGTATAGCACTCAGGAAATAAAATAATGTGAGTGCAATCCAATAGGCCTCAGGGGATTCCAACCACCAATAATGATTAAACACTAGCAAGGCCATTGATCATTGGTCGGAGAAGTGGAAAGTGAAAGAAAAACACCAATGAGAATAAGAGATAAATAGAATGATATCTACTGAAAAAGAGTATACATTGCATGTTGGTGGTAGAACTCAAGGGAGAGGAAGTGAAAGAGAGAGAGGGGGGATCTCTCTACTCTGTTATGGCGCAGCATATCTCCTTACATCAATGAGCCTCTAAGTAAGACTCAAGAGTCAGTTCAGGCCAATGGTATCTGTCTGTCAATGAAGAGAATCAATACTTTTTCTACTGAGAACAAGGGGAGGAGGACAGGGAGAAAAAGATAGAGAGAGAGAGAGAAAGAGAATTATGGGAAGGAAAAAAAACAAGGGGAGACAGGACGGGAGTCAGAAAGAGCATGATATACAAAGCAAGGGAGTGATTAATGCAACATTTCATTCCCTTATTCGACCTCCACCCACTCACTGATTAGGTTTCCCAACGAAAGGGGAGATAGACGTGTAGAGTATCATAATGCAGAGTGTGTCTGCTGCCTTTGAAACTCATGCAGTTAGGAGGAGGGTGTAATGTGCAGCATTGGCCTTTGGAGGCACTAACGGCACTGCACCAACGTTCACTCCAGAGCTACCTCTCTGCAGGTTTTTTTTTTTTTTTGTCTTCTGAAGGAGAGAAGGCAGTGTTCTCCTCTTTGCATTCTAGGAGGCATGGCACTCTCCCTGATCATTTATCCTGTTTTGTACTGAGACAGCAAGAAACCTTAACAAGTTGCAGAGTCACAGAAAGACAGAGCTGTGGTGGGATTTTTTTGGAACAGCAAAGGATAGTAAAGTACTAGATGTCTAGAAACAAAAGGGTTTATACCTGTTCTGAATGACTGATCGTCAAAGGCCAACCCTACTAGACATTCAGCAAATACCAGAATTATATTCAAATGTAATTCTTCCTTTCTGGTTAAAATATGGTTAGGGTTAGGAACTAAAAGATTGTTGATATGTGTAATAGAAAGACAGTTGTTAAACTGTTAATCTTCTATGTGACAGTCAAACAAGGTACATACTCATCCACCAACCCAACTTTTGCGTCTTGCCTTTTTACAAAAGCTGTCTTGCAAAGGAGATAAACCATGAGGAACAAAATCCTCAGTTACGGATGTAACAGATCCTGAGAATAGTGGGCTGGAAAATGTCTCAAAAGTCTATCCTTAGAGCCTCCCCCTAGCTAAATCACCCCAATCTCTCTCCAAGAACTCATTACTACAAAGTCAACTTTTCAGCCTGCACACGAGTGGGCCTAACTGTCGGATTGTTTTGTAAAAGTTACAAAAATTGTCTGGCTCAGTGTCCATTGGCAAGGGGATTTCGGACGCTTCAAAACTACCCACAAAAACCTAAATTGAAGCATGCTGAAGCCTTTTCTTAGTCATCATCTGTACCTCTTTCTATTTCTTCAACACTAACAGATTGTAAAGGTTTATAATTGTTTAATCTCTATAACTAGATATTTGATTATGAATGTAGAATCGGCAAGGGACCAAGATTGTGGAGGGAGGCGTTGGTTTGTATTCTGAGTAGTATTGACCAGTCACAACTGAGCGGGTTTTGAGGCAGAGCCCAGAAATCAATATCAGAACCAATCAGCTATTGTCTGATGACAGTTTAGCTTGTTATTAGCTTTTCCCCCCCAGTGAGTATATGACCTAATCTCAGGGAATGTGCGTGGGACAAACTGGTAATAGCATTGGTTATTTGTTTAAGCGCTTAAAAATATGTATAACTAAATAAAACTAAACTAAATGTTTTCTTGAGACACAACTTTTTGTGGCCATGTAAATAATGATGTTGCAATAACACTGCAAAATCTTATTAATAGGAGGGGACGTTGGATTGATGGTTGGGCGTGCTGTATCCAACTTTGACACCAGAGCCAGATGTTTACATGTTGTCACCTATACCAACAGTCAATGTTTCTTTTAACCAATACTATCCTTTCATAAACTTAACCAAGTAGCTTTAGTTGCCTAAACCGAACCAAACCATGGTGGGCACTGATGTGAGAAAATGTGAGTCATTCTGGAACACAATGCATACATGTGCATGTACTTAAGGTGTGTTTCTTAAATCAGATCTTTCAAACAGAATGTCTACTGTTGCGTTTGCAGGAGATCCCCGACCTATCTGCATGGGTTGCTCTGGTAACGAAGTAGGCACCAATAATGCAAACCTGCTGCCCAACGTGGAAGGATGTGAAATGGACATCCATCATCTCGCTCTCCAAACAGTGTCAAGTCATAGTGTAGTACTCCTCTATAGGAGCATCACGGTGTGTACATGAGGTATAATTCATCTGATTTCTGTACTGGTTTAACGAAGGAAGGAACCAACATTTTTCATTATACAACATGACTACTGGATGAATTATACTTTGTGTATGGACACATTATTACGAAAGCTTTTAGAATACATCCATGAACAACAGGGATTCTTTTCAGCTGCTCTGACGCACTACGTTGTTGTTGAGTTGCTAGTGACGCAAAAGAAACTTTCCATATGTACGGCCAGAGCGCCTAGACTGAGACGGATCTGTAGAAATCCAATTGGAATTACATTTCAAACTAACTCCAATTGTGGTTTGGATCTGATTGGCAAAAATTGCATGTCATGTGTTTTTTTGCTGTCCAGAATTTCTAAAGTAAATCTGGATACAATCTGGAAATGCCAAAAAGCAATTTTGGGCTAGAAGTCTGAACTTATGGTGTGACAGCAGGCGATTTCCCTTTCCCAAGTTAGTGCAAAAATGACTTTTGTTACATAATGGTTTATTTATATTCACACAGCTCGATTTCAAGGAAAGGGGCCTATCCTTATGAACGAAGAAATGAAAATTAATGAATATCAGTCAAGATTATTGGTGTAATGTTTATGTAGGTACTTAATTAAACAAGTTATTTTATGCATACCTAAACTTCAAATGCTTAGGCTTGGCTTTCCAAGTATGAGTAATCGCATCCATTATCAACCCATAAAGTGTTGTTTGGCACTTTGCTTTCAGGTTTTGGTTCAGAACATGTCCTTGTACAGTGTACACTGGCATCATTTACTTGACATAAGGTTTAATTTATTAGCTTCCCTCGGTTTTTACTGGGTGGTTAGTGAAATGCAGCCCACTGTATCAATAGGAATCAATAATGCAATCAAACACCAAGCCTTGACCCAAAATGCTTTGCTGCACCAAGTCCCAGAATTCCCCTGTCCACTGTTTCCGTAGCAACAGTGGGGAGATGAGGAGAAAGTGAGGGAGTGAGAAAAGATAGAGACAGAGAGAGAGAGAGAGAAAGTGGAGGGATGGCGGGGTGATGATCAAAGGACGGTAAAGAATGATTAAGACTGAAAAACTAAACGTGACATAAAAACGGAAAAGATGAATAAAAAACAATTAAACGAGGTGAAAAAATAAAACACATCAGCACATTTCCAACACTAGATAGATAGATAGATAGATAGATAGATAGATAGATAGATAGATAGAAGAAAAGAACGATAGCCTCAGAGGGACAGATAATCAGACAAGCTGACAAAGAGAGAAACGTTCGCTCAATTGTTTGACCTCCTGTGACTTGTGCCCATGGGCCAGGATCACCAAAAGGTCAAAGCATTGCATTTCATAACCAAGCTACAAACCACAAGATTCCCTCTGGCAGGGGCGAAGCAAAGGTGGATGTTGAAGAGTTCTGCATTGATAGGGACTTTTGTTAAAGTGCAATACTTCTTATATTTTGGTCCTATTTTTTTAACCAGAGGTAGTAGCTTGCGCCCCTGCCCTATATGCTTGCTCATACAAAGGAACGAGAGCGAGGACAAAAAAGCAGAAGAAGAGGAGCATAAAAGTTGCACAGAAGGGAAAAAGAGCGTTAACTATGCGATGCTGCCCTTTTCAGAATGCCTCCGAAATGCTCAAGTCTTTCGTTCTTCCCGCCCATCGCAAACCACAGATCTGATAGTGTTGGATTACAGTGACAGCAGTGACATTAAGATCTGTAATTAATCCCGTCCAAGTACAGCACAATCTGTGATAATGTCAGCGAAAGGGAGGAAGGAAGGAAAGAGGAGTGTCTTAGAGGGATTGGAAGAGAGCCCTGGTGGCACTTTTAAAGCAAAAGCCTGGCGACCATTTTGAGATGTGTGTTACTGTGGATTCTCGAGGTGTGCTTGATTTATCTTGCCAAGCAAACTTGACATGTTGCAAATGTGAGAAGATAACTTAAGAAAAGATAAATAAAGCAAACTTTTTTCTTTTTTTCCCCAGAGGCAGGCATCTAATAGTTTCCCAGTTTGAATTTTAAGCTTTTAAAGTGCAGAGAGAGAAAGCTAAGAGGCCATCACAGCACAGCAAACAGTGCCACCACTATGCTAGTCACCACAGCCCTTCGAAGTTTTTTCTCATACTTACCTGGATGTGTGTGTAGTGCATGTGTGTCTTTTGGGGATTACAGTTTTGTCTGTCTTTCTTTCTTCCTGCCTGCTCGTCTATCACAGAACCTGCTATATCTTGTGTGTTTTGTTTTTTTCTTGGAAAATAAAAATAAAAAAATAAGAAAAATCTAGCTGTCTCGTTGGCTAACGTAGACCTTCGAAGCACTACAGTGGTCAGTGTTCCAGCCCAGCCTGACAGAGAGTCAGACACTGCTCAGCTACAAAAAGATATTTTTATTTCAAAGTGCAATGGCAACTTTTTTTAAAAAACTTTTTTTTTCTTACTATAAATCAGATGTTAGAAAATTGTTCCCTGAAGGATCAAATCAGCTGCAACAATTGGAGCCAAGTCTGCTGTAAAAGGAAAACAGTGCTCTCTGGGGGCTGCGCTGTAAAAACTGACCTGAGCTCAGTTCCAGAGGAAAGGACAGAGGAAACCGACCAACCAACCAATCAGCAACCAGCTCTCACTGGCCTGGCAAGGCAACGAGCCAACCAGTGCGCAGCAGTCGCTTTCACTCTGGCACCCATCCCAAAACAAATGTTTATTTGAATCCCCATTTATTCCTTTATTTTTATAGTTTTGCCTCTTTTTAATTTTTTTTTGCAAAAATACTTCATTTTGGTTTTGATCGAATGATATATTTGATTGATCTCTACACTGTACAATCTGCAAACCAAAACATTTGTATCATAAAGTCAAACAAAGTATAGACAGACCAGGCACCATCTCCCCAAAAGCAGTCTGGGAATAAGACCTCCCCGGCTCATTTGGAACCAGGTCTTTGGAGTGCTTTCATGGGGGGAAACATGATGGTGAGCGTTTGGTTCGTAGTGCCCCCCTATCTGTAAGTACCAGAGTGAGAAGAGACCGGGTGAGAGGAGGAGAAGGAGGAGGAAGAGGAGGAGCAGGAGGAGGGGAAGACAGCTACACACGAAATACAGACACACACAGAAGAGGACGGACGCACAGACAGAAACAAACAAAGAAAAAATAGAGAAACAGACAGACAAACAGACAGATGGATAGTGTAACACAGACCAACAAGAGCCAACGTACAAACGCATGACCTGACACAACCTGGGGAAGGAGACAGTAACACAACAACAACAAAATAACAATAACAACAGCAACAGCACGCATCAGACATGGACCCGCACTGTGAACTTTAACCTTTTAACCCACTCTGACCCCAAGACCTGCTCTCCCTGGTGGTTACAACATACTGTAGGTGTAAAGAGGGAAGGCATATCTCTCTCTCGCACACAAACAAATAGGCTGAAAAACAGGACATAGAGTCATGCATTTAGTCACACAGTCATGCTTGCAGATTCACACTCTGTGTTCATTTGGTGGTAAGTGGTGCTACGATGTGTGTGTGTGTGTGTGTGTGTGTGTGTGTGTGTGTGTGTGTGTGTGAGGGCTGATTGTTCTTGCAGGGATTTGGCTGAAGTTTCCTTTACATTCTGTCAGCTAAAAATGTTTTTGGCTTCTAAATCTAAAATTAAACTCACGTATAAACAAACTATTCTTAAATATGAACTTCAGTAATCGCAGTATATTGTGTCTTATTTCATAAAATATGATGTGTAACTATGGCATTGCACTTGATGGGAGATGGGACATGAGCGCAGAATTGAATTAGTTAGTTGGTTTAATTTCAGAAAGCAAAACTCCTGTGATAAAACATATTTGCATGTTTGCAATCCAAATCCAACTGAGCAATTTGTGATTGGTTGTTAGTGTCAGGATTATCATGAAGGGCTTGCAGGGCAAGTAGGTGAATTGTAGCTGCCGTGCTAACCACTTTTTTAATGGCCATCCAAGACGTGCTATTGCTCTTCAGTCAGTATCGCTGTGCCTCAACTCACGTACCTTCATACTTACACTTGCTATTTGGTGTATATAAGTGTGTTCACACTGTGAGTTACATTCAGTGTATTGTGAGTACCCAGTGCACTCATAACAGTCAAAAAATTGAGTGTTGATTTCTCGCACTCGGTGGTCACAATTCTGGTTACGTAGCGGAAGGAAGTATGCCAGGAAGTACACTGTGTACAACACAGAAGTGTAGTAATGCAAGTATCCAAATTGAGTCACAGCAAATAGGGCTCTGAGTTTTTTTTCTCTCTCGATTTTTATACGGGTCAAAAAAGGTCTGCAGCGTCAAACTTGCAAACATGCAAACTTTTACATCTCTCCAACACCAGTGAATAGGTGCAGCTCCAAATGAATGAATGGATTTCGCCACAGTGTGACCAGGCCTGCACTGGGAGGATGTTAACTTGAAGGAGAAGTAGTGATAATCATTATGTGCTTGCTTGCAAAACGTCCCATTGTGTGTACAAAATTGAGGCTCAAATACAACTCCATCCACGGTTTATCTGTACAGATACAGTATGTATGCCATTTGCATTAACAGGGCCAAGAGATGGACGTTAGAGTATACGACAGCAAATGCTGCAGATGCTGTAATTAGCTTTATGCTACGTTCATTTGACAAGAGGAGATGTAGCAAGTGAGCTAATAATAGCTTGATGAACGCCTTTGATAATAATAAGCAGTGAAAACATAGCCTATATACAGTAGACTGATACACTTCTCCATTGTGCATATTATGTAAATTATTGTAACAAGAAGAGAATGAACTCCTTTTAGTGTGAACAAACACTACTTTCGATTGAAATTAATCCTCTGTGAACCAAATAAAATGGACAAGTGAATGTCAAGTCTTGTGCAGTGTATGGAAAACACACACACACACACACACACACACACACACACACACACACACACACACACACACACACACACACACACACCATGCATATGCCCCCGACTCTACACACCACTATTATTCACCATATGATGCTTAACCACCACACTTAAAAGCTTTACAATAACAAGCAACCTGCATGCATCTCTATACACAGACATGCAAGAAGTAAATAGACACCTTTGAATTTGAATGAAGGTGTCTATTTACTCCTTGCATGTCTGTGTACATTCAAACTGTGTGTATGTGTGTGTGTTGTGGTGTTTTTTCTGTGTGTGGAGCTCTTTACTTCTTGGTCACTTCATTGTTTTTGGTCTCTAATGTAATGTTGTATTCTTTATGTCTACTCCCTCCTGTCAAATTCATGTTGTGCGTTCTGCTGTAGAGACACAATGACCTATTGAAGTGGAATCAAATATATTCAACACGTAAAGCTATAATACAATAATCTAATGTCATCTACTTTAGTTCACTCCAGTCTAATCAATTCTAATCAAAATGAATTGAATCCGATAGAGTCTACTCTAGTCCATTATAGTGTAATCTAATCTAGTCTAGACTAATCTAATTGAATTTAATCTGGTCTGGTCCAATGTATTCTAATCTAATGAGTTCTAATATTGTTTTACTTCTTTTAGTACAGTCTATTCTAAAAAGATTACTATAATCTAGTTTAGTGTGGTTTAATTGAACCTATTTTAGTGTACTCCAAATTGAATCCAATCTGATCTAATCTAATGTAGTTTAGTCTATTCTGATCTTTTTCCAATCTAATCTAACCAATTCTGGTCTATCATAATCTAACCCAGTCTAATCTAATCTAGTTAGTCTAGTCTAAATTGATCCAGTTTTTTTTCATGTAATCTAGTCTAGCCAAATCTGATTTAGCGTTATCTAATCAGTTGTAATCTAATCTAGTTCAGTCTAAATTGACCCAGTTTAATCTTAACCTAGTCTAGAATTTAATTTAACCTATTTTAGCGTAGTCAAGGAAGTCTGATCTAATCTAGTCTAGACTGGTCTATATATTTTTCCATTCTAGTCTAATTTAACCAATTTTAGTTTTGTCTAAAGTGGTCCTATTTAACATTTTCTAAACCAGTTTCTGATCTAATCTAATTTCTTTGTATTACTGACTGTAGAAATGTTTTTCACTGTGTTGTGCGCTGTGTCCAGTTTTACCTCTGTGTTTCTACGATTTGATCCAGGAGGAGGTGGAGTTAACACTGAGCTCCTGCCGGAGCAGAGGCCCCTCCGGCCTGAACCACTCCTCTCCCAGGGAGGATGTCACACTGCTGGACTCTGAGTAGTCTGCGTGTGGGTGTGTATTGTGTGTGTGTGTGTGTGTGTGTGTGTGTGTGTGTACGTGTGTGTGTGAGTGAGTTAGGGGAAGTGTGTGTGTTTGGGGGGGGGGGTTAAAAGTGAAAGGTCAGGGGTTATATTTGAAAACAAAGTTAATTATTTTAGTGTCAGCAGGTCACGGTGGCAGTAGGCAAGATGATAGCAGGGAGAAGGAGAGGAAAAATGAATGGAAGATGAGGATAAACGTTTCAAACAGACAGACAGCCAGCGAGGAGGGAAATGAGAACAGGACGAAGGAAAAATGAGAATCAAACATGAGACCATAAAAGAGAAAGAATGGAGTGTGGGGAAGGGAGAGAGAGAGAGAGGGAGAGAGAGAGAAAAGAGTTAATGAATTACTGCATGGAAAAGTGAGAAAGATAAACTATCCAGTGAGATGGAGAGACAGAGAGAGAGACAGCAGGACAATGATGAAGCCTGATGTGATGACTGAGAACAGAATGACATCGATCTGATCGGCCCGTTCTGCCAGATCAGATACAAAATACTGCACATATACACATGAAGAGTTTCATTTCAAAACAAGACACCCAGAGACAGAACTTTAGAACTTTAAAGAATGAGTATGGAGATATTTTAGATTTTTTTTATTATCAACAAATCCCACAAAAAGATTGAAACAAATACAGGATGTTAGTTATGATGTTACAGAGGATATAATCTTCTTCCTCTGTGCCACAGAGCTCTGCTGGTGTTCAAAAACTCAGTGAAGCTGGGAATGTAATTTGTTTGGAGGGTATATGGTCATAAACCAACATATTAGATGTGCCAAATTTCAGTCTAAACAAAGTGGCAGAGAGTCCGAATGGCCATCAGTCCATCTGTAGAGAAAATCTATGAAGTTGTGCCGGTGAGTAAAAGTATCAGCACATGAAGAAGAAGAAAACCCTGCACATGACATTTTCTAGTTTTTTCTTATTGTATATGAACATGTTTTGATCTCAGGAAGATCATTTGTGGTCCAAATGCTGTAATGTCCATGTACAATACAGATAAGATAGAAAGGCATGGGACCACTGGTGTTGTAAATGAAAATGGTGGCCGAGGAAGCTGCTGGAGCTTATTTTTTGTATTTTAGTTGGATTTGTTGACAATAAGAAATAATAAGAAACCTCTCTGTATCAAACATCACAGGTAACACCTCAACCCTCATAAAGAACTGTTTTGAAATGAAACTGTATGTACACAGTTTAACACACAGAACTGTATCAGCTGTGATGAACACAGAATACAGCACACAGACAAGACCATTGCTATCCTGCATATAGTGTTGCTGAGTGACTGCTGACCCACCCCTGTAAGGAATCATCCGCAGAATGTGTGGAAAATTGCTACTAATTGACCACAATTCACAGAAAATAAAAGTCTGTCATGATTACTTTTGTGTTCCAGTCGAGTAAATCGAGTCACTTCAACATCAGCACAGATGGCGGTGCTGCAGCAGCCTCGGCAGTACCTCTGCAGTACAGATGCAGGATAAATGCATGAAGGGGACTTCTTCTACTCCAGCTGTAGTTTGGAGGTGTGAGGAGAAGAATCGCTGGATTATATATCAATGCCATCCATCGGACATTGATATGTTATTTGTGCCACACGAGAGAGCTGCACATGTTGAACTGTCTGAAGGGAGTGAACCTCGTGATGATGCTTAGGTGTCACTCAAAATGATGGAGGGGAGTGAGGGGAAAGTGTAATATGTTGTGTAAGTCTTAGCTTTAGCTTAACATAAAGCTTTTATTTTGAAATACAATCAGGCACTACATATTCTTTATGTTGTCTGTATGGTGTGTGTGTGGTTTTGCATCTTCTTTTTGCTCTGTCTACATGTGTGTGTATGTGTGTAACATTCTCTAGGTGCAGGAGGGTGGACACAATACCATGAACACCTGTTAGATGTATTTTTATATCGTTAGGCGGTCGATTATTTTGTCCACCCCCCTGTATGCATGTGTGTAGTTGCATATGTGTATGCTTAAAACAAATGTGTGTTGATGTTTTTTTTTTTTGCACACCACACACACTGTCAGCACGTATCAGTCAGGACCATGCATCGAGCGACAGCCCACTGCTGTCACTCAAGTATCGCCCTCCCCCTGCTCCTCCTCCGCCTCCTCTTCCGCCTCCCCCCTCAATCCTCCGCTTTCCCCCCTCCGCCCTCCTACCTTTCCGAACGTTCCCATCCGTCGTGCGCTGGAACTCCCCGGCGCTCAGCAGGAAGCAGGCCCGGTCATGTGGGTAGCGCTCGCGGCTGGTGGTGGAGCCGAGGCCACCGGTGGCTGGGCTACGCTCATCTCCGAGGACCTGATCGATGGTGGGACAGTCCTCGTTGGCTAGGGCCGCAGCATTGGCCGCCGCATCACCATTCTGCTTGGAGTCTGGGATAGGGCAGAGAGGTTGGGGTTGGGGTAGAAAAAAAAAGTGGTCGAAATGAAAGATGTGAAGATATGAATGAAAAAACATCAAGGTGAGAAGGTAAAGGTAAAGATAAGAGGAGAGGAAACACAGAGAAAAGATGGGAGAGAAGGGAAGAAGAAACAGGTAAGTAGAGGGGAGGAAAAAGAGGAGAGGAAAGGAAACATGGAAAGGAAAGGAGATAGGAAGAGAGAGTGAGAGAGAGTAAGGAGGAGGGGAGGTGAAGGAAGAGAAGATTAATGGCCGCAAGAGAGAAGGAGGAGGAGGAGCATGGTGCGGTTGGGGGGGGGGACCATTGAGAGAAACAAGGATGTGTGAGCAAGAAAGTAATAAAAATGGAAAAGGGAGAAAAAAAAAAGATGAGGACGAAGAAACAGTATTTGGAGATGAGAAACAGAAGCCGAAAAAAAGAGGGATGAAAGAGGAGTAACGAGAGAAAAGCAATAAGAAGGGATAAATAAAATTAAAAGACGGTAAAGAGAGGATGGAGAAATGAAATGATAGAAGAGGAGAGAGGAGGGAGCGGGGGAGAGTTGTTAGGAACGTTAGTACCTTGTGATAGCTATCCTGATCACATGACCAACACACTGCAGCAGAGCAGGCTGTACACACACACACACACACACACACTTCATGTACTCACACACAGCATTTAACAGCACTGAATGAGAGAGACTAAACAAAGGAGTGAGAGAAAGAAAACACACACACACACACACACGGCTACAGGGGAAGCAGTGTTTGTAGTTTTCAACACAGCTGTCAAATCTAATCTAAAATGATTTACTGCTCAGCGGTTACAGATACAGGCTAGAAGAGTGGACACACACACACACACACACACACACACACGGTGAGAGATAGACAGTGAGGTTAAAAATGGCTGCACAATACAGTAAACTGGTAGCAAGACTTTGGGTCGGTTTATGCTGGAAAAGAACTAGTTTGTGTGATGTGTTGTCCGACAGAAGTGTTTTGTTCTGTTCTGGGGCGGCGCGAGGAAAAGAGAGTTGTCATAGTGACGAGATATTACTTAAAGGTCTAACGTGTAGGATTTAGTGGCATCTAACTGTGGAGCTGCATATTGAAAGTGACTGAATACCCCTTGCTTCACCCTCTTCTTCCAAGCGTGAAGGGCTCTGTTGAAAGGTTGGACCACAGAGCACAATTTTCTCAAAAGCTAAATTGAAGAGTGTGGTGGCTCTGGCCGCCGCCATCTTGGCAGTCCTGCCTCCTTGGCTAAGATTCGGATAATCGGCGGACCTGAGGTGAGTTGAATGAAGCCTGGTTGCTCAAACAAGCCACCTGTAAAGGCACCCACCTATATGAGTTAATGACCCACAGTACAGTACACATAAATGGGGAAATTAACTATAGAGAACAAAACTGTTTTTTGTACCAGGCTGTAAACATGTTTATTTCTGCTGTGAAGTTGGACATTTCAACATGGGGACTTATGGAGACTGACTCGTTCTGGAGCCAGCCCCAAGTGGACGTTTGAGGAACTGCAGCTTTGGGCACTTCAGCATTGGCTTCATTTCACAGCCACAAAGGTTGCTGCTGCCTGGGTTCAATATGGCAGTGACTTTAACAGGACCCTCTGCACCGTAGATAAAAAAAAGGCTCATAAAAGGACCTTTAATGTCACACATTCTCAGGCAATCTCTCCTGGAAGACATCTGTAGTACTGCAAGTTTTGGCTCTCCATACTTCACCCTGTGGCTGTATTTTGATATTTAGTGAATTCTGAGATCTCAGCAGAAATTGTAGATGGTATTCTTAGTTTCTCTTGAAAAACATTCAGCCACTGATGCTGAGGTTTGTTCATTCTGTTGCTGACCTTACTTTACGTCCTGATTTGCCCTCAACACTTGTGCTCAAAGCCATTTTTTTGACAAGTAGTGTTCATTTTTAAAGATGCGCAGAAGCAGAATGAAGAAACGCATGATGTGCAACAACGTGTGCAAATGCTTAGTTAAAAGCAAGTATTTAAGTGCTCTAACACACACACACACACACACACACACACACACACTGATTACATGTCTGTTTGCTGTCAGACACTGTGATGACAAGCCAATCTCAAGACTACTCATAGTTATAAAGCTTAAATCCTGTAAAGGCACACGCTGCAACTCCATAACAAGCAGCAAGCCACCACACACACACACACACTCACGCTCACACACAGTGCAGATAATGGACATATCCATTAAAACAGCAGAGCGGAGCAGAGATGAGATGAGACGGCCTGGATCAATGTTTTGACAGGCAGAAAATACTGTATATCTACACTATATAGACGCAATCCAGGATTATCTGAACATGTCAGCCTTGGCGTTTCAGCATCAGGCTGAGAGGAGGAGAGATGGAATTGTCGAGAGAAAGTAATAAGCTATTTTTTTCAGCTTCCTCGTCCCATTGTAAATTAAAATCTATTTTAGTGTACTCCACTCTCGGAAGAACGAGGACATCAGCAAGTTATTTACAGCTTCAAAACCTGTTAGACACACACTGCTCACATCGGTACAGTGCTTGAAATTTGACCTCTGGTCATCAGATTGATGAGAAAGTGGAAAAGTTTATGTAATATATGTTTTTTTTTTTATGTTAAAGCCTCTCCAGTGATTAACTGAGGCAATGACACATGATACACTGAAAATCAAATCCGTTCTCACTCATGTCCAAAACAACCTCCAGGCCCGTACACACAAATACAGCAAACACACCCTTGATGACCTCTACTTCTCGATCACTACCACGTTCCAACACGCATCACAACTTTTTTTAGTGACTGTCAGAATTAAATTCAAGGACTAAATGCTGGTTCTTTAGGGTAAGATTGGTTAAAAATAAATATCAATCAGTAATAAAGCAATAATATCAATCTAATTTCTGTTTTCAGCCTCTCGAATATTGAGGATTTGTTGCTTTCCTCTGTTTCATATCACTGGTAATTGATTACCTTTAGGTTTTAAGTTGTTGGCATCTTCACCTGGGCCTCTGATGATCGCTATTTTTTATGATAATTGCAGACTAAATAAGTAATCAATCAATCTAAATATTAAGGACAGAAAACACATAATCAGACATCTCTATCTCATCAAACTAACAAGGTTTGATGGTGTCAAAGTTGTACTTGAAAGATTTGTGCTGATTTGCTTTGCACCCCTTAAGGTGATTTCATTGAAATGAATTGATGTCACTCCAAAACTGCTTCATCACATCCACACACTTGTCTCTAACATGATCTCATGTCTGTTAAGTGACTCACCTGCCCTGTTGATCTCGATGATCTCCTCCTGTGCCAGTGGGCAGTCTCCAGTACCCATCATACTGCCAGATCCCACCATGCCTGGCCCGAGTACATTGCCCATCAGCCTGTGCGGCGAGGCGGTTGCCATGGCCAGGGCGTCTGGCTTGCAGTAGTTGGGGCTGCCTGGCTGTGGCGCTCGGGGGATGTGCTTGTTCCTCTTCTTAGGGAGCTTCTGCTTGGCCATGGCCAGGGAGTAGTACATGCCGAAGTTGTTGACGATGACGGGCACAGGCATAGCAATGGTCAGCACACCAGCCAAGGCGCAGAGGGCACCCACCAGCATTCCCGACCACGTCTCAGGGTACATATCCCCGTAACCCAGAGTGGTCATGGTCACCACAGCCCACCAGAAGCCGATGGGGATGTTTTTGAAGTTGGTATGGGCCGCAGCTGTCGGATCGTCTGGGTCGGCACCGATGCGTTCGGCGTAATAGATCATGGTAGCAAAGATGAGGACGCCCAGCGCCAAGAAGATGATGAGCAGCAAGAACTCGTTGGTGCTCGCCCGCAGAGTGTGACCCAGGACCCGTAAACCGACAAAGTGGCGGGTCAGCTTGAATATACGCAGGATACGGACAAAGCGCACCACGCGCAGGAAGCTCAGCACGTCTTTGGCTGTTTTGGAGGAGAGGCCGCTCAGTGCCACCTCCAGGTAAAAGGGCACGATGGCCACAAAGTCTATGATGTTAAGGGCGCTGCGGAAGAACTCTGCCTTGTCAGGGCAGAAGATGACACGCAGCATCACCTCAATGGTGAACCAAATGACGCAGACACCCTCCACATATGTCAGCCAGCCGTCTGTGACTACTTCATACACTATCTGCAGGGTGAGAAGAGAAAACGAAAGGGTTAGTTGGTTTCTATGAAGCCTTTACTCATTCATCAATTCAATCATTACAAGACATATGCCCAAAGACACAATGTTCCTCAGGGCATATTGTTCCACCATCTAATCAACTCTTGACTTGTCAAAAGTTGAAGTTTCCTTAACAATTCCTCTTTACCAACACAGTACACATGTATACAGCATATAGAAACCCAATAAAGTCCAATAAACAACAGGAACTCAGAGGGGAGTGATCCTAACGAACTTCTAGCAAAATCCTTCTGTCACAGATAACCTACAGCACTACCTCTGTATCAAGGTAACTAGCACTAGCAGCAGTAGTAATTCAGTTCTGGCACTTTTCAACATTGAGCCCAACCCCCAAATTCTGAGGAAATAATATTAAACTGCAAACAAAAGACCTCTTAAACCCAATTCCTGAAGCCTTTAACATAAAAGACTTCCTATGTTATTCATCCTACACTGCTGTACTGGCTAATTAGCTTCTTAGACACTTCAGTTAACTACTACACTACACTCACCTTCTCCATCACCTGAGTGACCTTCTAACAACCAAATGTGTCTAATTATGTCTCATTAAAGAGGTGATCCACTGAGTTTTCTAGTAATGAGCAATACTGTCCCCTGTGAAAACAATTGTGTGATGACTTAAAAGGGTTTATCTTGGGTTTTGGCTCGGGTTTGACCTTGCAGGAAAAGTCTGAAAAGATACTCTAGGTTGCATTATGGGAAATGTAGTATTAAGCATTTTTGGTGGTTGATCCATGCACTACAACTCAGCCCTTTGTTGCTTTTTTTTTTTTTGAAAGAAAGAAAAAACAATTCAATGAAACTCTCTGCTGTACCTCCTCATGCGTCGAGTTGCCAACGGTGACTGTCTCCGTTTTGTTGTAGATGGTATTGAAGGCTTCGTGGGTCTCCAGGCAGAAAGTGGAGATGGAGAGGAGGATGAAGAAGAGTGAGCCAAATGCCACATACTGCAGAGAGAGAAAAACAGACACACGGGGGAGAGAGGTGTTACAATTTGCACATTGAGCATACATCATCTCCTTTCATTCAAGCAACACTACAGGAAACCGTCTCACCTACACACCAACATTTTCCAGGCCAGTTTGAATATTTGTCATTAGTATTTTGGTGTTCATGTGACTGCTGGTGGAGGAGGAGGGGTTTGGGCCATTGCAGTATATGAAAAGCAGTAGTTATACCAAGAAGCTGCAGACAGGGGGAGCCAATAACACACTGAGGAGAGTGGAGGAATGCTGTTAATTCAGTGCAAATGTCCTGACTGCTGCAATCCCATTGATAACAGCACAGTCAGAGAGACAGAGGGAGGGAGGGAAGGATGATGGATGGAGAGTGTAAAAGTAATGAGGTACACAGGGTATACACACTGTGTGTGTGTGTGTGCGTGTCTGTGTGTGTGTATGAAAGAGAGAAAGAGAAAAACCAAATACACGGTGAATGTAAAGAAGAAATAAGTGGGTGCATGAACAATGGAGGAATAATGAGATTCATGCATTACTGTGAATACCATAATCAAAACACACGTCATGTGTATCATAGAACTTGAACAAATGTCTATTCAAGTGTGTGTGCCTGTATATCTGCCACACGTTGGCTGAGCAGTCTTTTTTCTATCAGCGTAGGATCGATAATCTGCGATTTGTCTCAGACCACCTATAAGAGCACCGACACATTCACACACACTCTGCACACACTCCATCTACCCTGCGACGGGCAAAATCATTCATATATTTTATGTAACGTATTATCAGTCGTTTTCTGTACAGTGCTCACGTGTATGTAATGAGATTTCCTCCACTCTGCGGCATCCCCCCCTGCCCCCTACTATTCCTTGCCTTCCCATCTCTTTCTCTCTCACTCTGCCGGTGTGTGCGTAGTAGGTTTCGTCTTCGTAAAAGCTGGGATAGCAGTCAGTGTTCATTCATGCACACACAAATCTCCAGGATTCCTAGCATCATTTAGGCTTGTTTCCTAAACCTCTTTTCCTTCCTTTTAGCTCTGATGTTCATAGATGTTCTTAGAAATGTCATGCCTCGCGATTATGCAGATACCGAGCTGCCCAGATGCTGGCCACATACATTTTTCACTGTCAGTGCATTTGCATATTTGGCATCTTGTGTCCAAAAGCAACAACTAAAACTTTCGAGGAAAGGTTAATGAGATACGGCATGTAACAAGTGGCATTTGTGCCCAGCTAATGAATCTAAGTCCAATATTTACTCACTTTCAGCTCTATTTTTGGTCTCCACCAGAGAAAATCTGGTTAAGTAGCTGCTAAATGCAGCACTATTATTACTGGCTAGTGCCTACAATGCTGCTAATTTGCAGTGGACATGTAGTGCACACATACATATATACACTAAAATGTTCTATACAGCTGAGGAGAGCTGAAGGAGTCAGGTCAGCACATGTGACCCATTTCAAATTACACACACATTATCATTTTATCAAGTCCAGGTTTCTGGCCTAAAATCAGTTCACACAAATTATTTTCACACCCATGATGGTATCTAGTCTGGCAGATGCTTCAATACACAGATGGATAGAATTTTGATAAATTACATTTATAACATTCAAAAGCAATGTGTATTTCCAGGAACAGCGTCCTACTAAGACTGAACTGTGGACAGTCTTCTTTTATTCTACTGAAGAAATAGTCCCTATGGAAACTGCTGTGAGCACCACAAATGAATAAGGGTGGAGTTGCAAAATTAATTTTCATACACTTTTGGGACATATTTGCTATGAGATCAGGATCATAGGCTCATGGACATTAACATGGTTTCCCTATAAGGAAGAAGAGATTGAGAAGAGTGACAGGCACAGCACCCACAGGCTAGTTACACCTGGATGACAGAGATAAGATATACATGTCAAGCTACACCCCAAACTCAACTCTGTGATCATTTCTGATCATGTATCGCTTTTGTGAACTCATTGCATCTGTTTTTTTGGTTTACTGACATCAAATGGATAGACATAGACATAGACAAATAATTCAATAACTCATAATGCGTTCTTCTCTAGATGAAAAGATTGATATCACCCTTGTATGTGATGAGGTAAAATAAAGCTACAGCCTGCAGCTGGTTTACTTAGCTTAGCTTAGTTACCTCTAAAGCTCACTAACTAACATGTTATGCTTTGCATGTTTAATTTGTATTTCCAGGCTATTTTACTGGCTGGACGATTTAACTTCCTGGAGATTTGTCATCACCATGAAGCAGCATAGACTCTAAGAATCTTCATTTGTATAGCACCTTTTATACAAAGGATGCAGCTGAGAGGACATTGCACTAAAAACTGTCACAACACAATCGATTTAAAATACAAACAGTGTAGAAGATAAAAAAATATTAAATAAAACACATCAACCCAAAGGGTTTTAAACAACCTTAAGAGCTGATGTCCAGAAGAAGAATGTGCTGCCTCTCTCTTTGTCTTAACTGTTGGTACATTTAATGCTGTAGTGTTTGATGACCTAAGGCAGCAGCTAGGTAGTAGAGGAAGAGACAGTGAAGTAAGTAGGTACTAATCGATTCTAAGAGAGACAGAGAGCCAGTGTCAAGATCCTCTCTGTGTTCTCTCTTGTTGATTAAGAAGGTAGAAGAAATAAAAGATCTGACTTAAGTAGTCTGAAGTATATGTCTTCCACAGAGTCTTCCATGTTGCACTGCCATGTTCCTACAGTAGCTCAGAATGGACAAACTAAAACACTGGTTCTAGGAAAGGTCCCTCAGGTTTTTGTGTGTTTTGTGGTTAAACAGTGAGGTTGTTTCTACACTATGAAGCTAGATGCCACTTGATCCTACACACTGTTTTCTTTAAATTTAAAAGACACCCAAGCTCTTTGGCACATGATTGATTGAACCTGTTATATAAATTTGAAACTTCTTTAAAATTAGGACATTCTTTGATTCAGATCAAATAACAAAGTCTGTGCCACAGATAAATACAACGGTGTGTCATCTGCATAGCTATGAAGTGATGTTGAATATTTTGGCCATGTGGGAGCATGCACAGTGGCGATAAACCTGATAAACTAAACATTTAACTAATATAACTAATAATAATGATGTTTCTGTCAAGCATTAATACTATTAATTAACCCTTAGTTACAATAACCTTCTGCAACTCAAACCTAGTTGATTAGATTTAAAACATCAAGCCATATCAAAACCACTTTCTGTGTATGTGGGGGTACACATGTTCACATCTCACACAGCAACTGTCTGTTAGGTCAGTGATGAAGGTCAACTCTGTACAATATACTTTATACAATGCATCTGTACTTGCATGTCTGAGTACTTATACTCACATATTTTAGCTATGTGTGTATAGAAAGAACCGCTGTATGTGTTTGCTTAAGTATATGTAAGTATGCTCTCAAGTATGTATGTACATGTTCTGTATGTGTGTGTGTGTTAGTGTGTGTGTGTCAGGTCAGTGATGAAGACAGACAGATGAAGCCTTCCTCTAATCCTCAGGGAGCACATCAAGTCCCACAGCTTATTATCATGGTCTAATTTAACACTGCTATCTAGAGCTGCCCTGGATACACACACACGCACACACACACAGACACATGTTTTTTAGCATGTTCGAGATGTTGGAGAGTTCAAAATCAGATACAAGAGACACACGGTATTATTCAATTTTACATCTTGCTTTGGTGCTGTGAGCTAAATGCTAACATCAGCATGCTAAAACACTAACAATGGCGATAGTAGTATGCAGATGTTAAAAGTACCCTGCAGAGTTTCTAACCTAAGAGCTATGGAACAGTTTGTTGTCACACGAGTGACAAAATAAAATTAACAATCCTGCACAACATGCCGTCCGTGTTGTAATCTGAGTCAGAGTCTGTGGCCTCCAAACAAGTCACAGTACAAATGTTAAATGTTAAAGCATAAATCCTATTTCTGATGCGACAGCTCTATGGTTACAGTTTGATAAGGTTACACAAAAGGACTAAAGTTAGGGGCGCTCTGTTATCATGGTTACTTACAGTAATAAACACATAATTAAGGTCAGGGAACCACTGTCATAAAACATTTACTCATGGTTGAAAACAGTGGTCCCCAGTGTTAAAGGTCCAATGTCTAAGGTTTAAGGCAATCTGTTGTTTCCATTAGTGTATAATTATCTTAAAATATGAAGCTTGTTTCGTAGCCACCACCGTTTCTCCTCTATACTTGGAAGGAGAGGGTGAGGCAAGGGGGTTGCAAATTGCAACTTCACCACTAGATGGTGCTAAATCCTACACACTGGACTTTTACAGCTGGATGGTTTGCTGACCCATCTGTTTACTCCGTACTCCTTCTTAAACAGACTTTATTGTGTTATGTTATGATATGTCACCTTAGCTCCTCTTTGGCTTAGGCAGCAAATACAATGGCCGCTAGGAGGCTCATTCTTTTTAGCAAGTAACCATGGATGTAGACAATAAAGGTTAAAAATACCTCACAAAATAGTTTCATTAGGATGGAAATTCATTGAGCCTCTTATTTTTTGGTGAGTAACACTGAATGTAAACAGAAAAGTTTGCTTGTTGGCGTGCTTAAACAGTAAGTGTAGCTGAGGCTGATGGGAATGGCATTAGTTTTGTTGTTCATGAACCAAAATGTTAAACAAACGAAAATGTTAAGAAGTCATTAGAATTCATCTGCTGGGGGCCATGAACCAAAGTCAGTCTATGTTATTACTAGTATTTAAGACTTGGGAGCAACAAAGTCAGTAGGATTTATACTCTGTTGATGCTCCGTCATGTCCACTCATAAGTCAAATGTTTATGATTAAACATACATTTTGTTAAAGAGAAAAAGTAGCCTACATCAGACTGACCACAAGTGTCTACACATATACGGTATATTGTTATACTTCTACGTACTAACCGTTGACAGAGATGTTTACAAGTAACTTTTAGAACACGTCTGTCTTTTTCTGCAATTTTATTTGATTTAGTCTTTAAGTATAGCATATGTAAGTACATGTCTGTGTTTTCACTGACACCTAGTTGAATAGTTTTCTATTTCTGCTGTCACTTGACAGTCTGCATATGAGATCTTTCAGTGGGAAACACCATTCTACTAGCCAAACACTGCCCAAAAGTGTCTGGCTGGTGAGTCTGTCTGCTCTGCCAGACACTTTGGCAGGTAACCAGCCATCATTTGGCACCATAGTTGGCTGGTAAAAAAAATGTGATTGTCTGACTGGTTGATATTAGGGCTTTAGCTACCATTGCGGCCTACTGAGGATTAAAAAATGTTTTGGCTTAGTTATTATGACTCATAAAACCCTCATGAGGACTGATGGATGAAATAACCACGTGTCTCAATAATGGGGCTTACCATAAAGCAAGATTAGTGACGTATTTTTCATGAAACCAAACTCCGTTTTGATAATATTTATGGTCAGCATTTTGCCAATATAGAATTCCATGTATTTGCATTTAGTAATCTATAGTAGCTTTCATTATTAGAGGCGGGGTCTGCCATTCCTGTTAGTAGCTTTCATTATTAGAGGCGGGGTCTGCCATTCCTGTGCTGTATTCAGCCACACTTCCTGTTTAATATTCGCCCCATCGGAGGCGGGGTTAGCTAATTCATTAAATCAGCTAATGCTGACCCAAAATTTCCAACTGCTGTTTCATATTAAAAGCATTCACTTGACGAAACTTAGAGAGGAAAAACATTGAATCGTCTGTTGTGGCTATTGCAGGCAGTGATCATTATTAATACATTTGTAATAAAAGTTCATTAGGCTGCACTGTAAATTGTAGTAATGTAATACAAATTGTATTTCTTACAAAAGTAGCTACTCAGTGCCTTTGGTCAGGTGTCGCCATATCAACCAGGACTGAATCTTGTTTACAACATTGCATTACAACTAAGTATATAATAGTATAATCTGAGTATATAATAGTTATAATCATCATAGTAATTAGTCAAATTAGTATAATTAGTTATAGTTAAAAATTAGGTTGGATGTTTTACATTTTATAACGTACAATGTATAACAACTGTAAGCTGTGAACTTTGATGTTCACATAACAATATCTTCTACATATCTTCCTTAGACAATTTTTAGAGAAGATGGACGAGAAAATGATAAAGAAACAAAAACAAAAGTAAAACTTAAAAGACATTTTTAGGTTTTGATGCTCTTCCTCTTCTTCTCGACTTTCCTTCATTCGTCTCTGCTTCGTCCTCTTCATCACATTCCCTCACTTCTGCCAGTCATACCGAATAACCTAAATCTCTTTCCTTACCTCCTCCCTTAGACAATCTCCTCTCTTTCTTTAGCTTTCTCTCTTTATCTGACTACCTTGTCTCTCTCTCTCCTGCCTCTGCTATTTTCTCCTCTATTTCTGTCACTCTTTTTATACATTTCTCCTTCATTTGTGTTCTTCCCTTTCTGTCGTCTCTTGGTATTGTTAGATCTCTCCTTTTCAATCCTTGCCTTTTCTTTCTTTATATAGTCTATGCAATTGAAGGGGGGTTACTAGTAGTGACAATCCTACTAAGTAGTAGTAGTAGTAGGAGTAGTAGTAGTAGTATACCCAACTCTGTGGTTCCCTCACAGGTGTCTTTTTAGCTTTTTGTTTGGATGTGCATCTCACAACCCTTTCTTCACAAGACAGCTATTCAGCAAAAAAAAAAGCTGCGAAGCAACAAACAGCTGATAGATGACGTAGCTTGAACTTCAATGAATCACAAACAGAAACACACAACGGTCAAAGATGTAAAGCAGTACAGTGATGTAAACTGTACTGTAACATCCGGTCATTTGTAACAATTCCTGACAATTAGACATTTTTAATTCTACGAAAGGACAAAAAAAAAAAAATCATACCTTAATTTTAAGGTCTTGATTTGAGATTATTTAAATCAATGCTTTTTTTTATACTTTAAAACCCTGTGCGTGCCCTGCTGTGTGGTTCAGTGATTAAGAGAGTGAGTGCTGAATGTGAAAATGTGAGCAGTTAAGTTTAGCAGTAAATGTACAGTGTAGATTACAGTTTGTTAGGGAATAAAGGGTTTCTCTAGACCAAAGTTAAGCTCCAGAGTGAAGTGTTGTTTCCCAGCTTCAACTTTAATTGATACCATATTTATTGCAAAGTTAGCAGCTAGCTGGTGAAGAAACAGTGGGCAGTTAAAGAGCCAATTATATTTTTTCAGGGGCTGGTGGAGACCAAACCAAAAATGAGTTTATTGAACTCTGGAATCTGAAATGAACAAAAACTAATGTAACAATAACGTTATTCTGTGTATGCTACATGTTTAAATAGGAATTTGCTCACATGATAACCATAACGACTTGTGATAATACTGTATGTCAGGGCTGTGTGTCTGTTAGCTTCCGTCCCCCTAGCGGCCAGAAATCAATGAAGCTCTAATAGTAAGACATTTTGCTGACATATTGCATATCTATCCAGCTATTAGCTAAAGTTCACAAGTAAGAGCACTGTCCAAAAAAAAAACAACAAGCTTGTTAAAAGCATTTAAGTGGTCTTACCCAGGTTTGCTTGTGTTAGCATATCGGAAGGAATAACACTAAAACATCTTCCGGTGACTCAGAAAATATTCATTACCTAAGTACTTGGCTAATAATGTCAATAGTGAGAGAGGAGATGGGGGGAGGAGAGCTGGAGGGGGAGGGATGAAGACAAACAGCAAAAAGCAAGTGTGCAAGTCAGCAAGGGGGAGAGATGCAAAGAAAGAGAGGGACGCACAAGGAAAAGAAAGACGATAAGACAATTGCAAGAAGAGGATGAAGCAAGAAAGAAAAAGAAAAAAAAAAACTGCTCTCAGCTTGGGACGGAGGATCAGAAGCTTCTAATTAGAGTCATTTAGCCTGACCGAGCTTGAGATCTGTGCCCGAACTCATCACGCTGATCCCACACTGACCTATATGTCAGTGGAGAGAGGGAGAGAAAGAAAAGGCTGCTAACAAAATGAAAGTTAAGAGAGAGAGAGAGGTGGTACACTAATTGTAAGAAAACCTACAATGAGTGTGAGTGAAAAAGACTAAAGGACACAGAAGCTCATTTATCCTACAACCCACTAGTTGACTAATTTTACATTTAATCTTTAAACATGACTTTATCACTTGTGGAGCAATCAATCTTTGTAAAAATAAATTATAATGTACATACGCAGCTATAACTGTCATTGCCATACAGACGTAACAACAGTGGTGCTGCCAGTTATTCTGAATTTAGGACAGGTTCTATGCCAGTGTGGTCAGTGTGGTTCTGCAATATCTAAATTCCTACCTAAATGTAGTTAGGAAACATGTTTCTATAATACATCCTAAATGTGTGCAAACATCACGTAACATTGCAAATGTTAATGTATTATTCCAACACTAACTGTACTGTATATTCACATACGTGTACCCTCTTCGACCACAGGTTTAAAGTGTGACTGCAGCCAAATGATCATACAAACTGATATTTCATTAATTACATCACATTTTCTCCCTTGTAGCAGTGACGCAGCAAACGGGATGTCCTCTCTTACACTGCAGAAAAGACACACACACACACACACACACACACACACAGTGTCTCTTGTAAAGGTGACTTCACTACAAATAGCCTGGCTGAAGATTTGCATACTGTTTACTCCCCAGGAGGAGGATACAGCAGTGTGTTGGCTGGGATCCCTTCTGCACACAAACACACACACACACACACACACACACACACACACACACACATTCTAGGAGTGACTTCTGCCAAGTCAGTCAGAATCTAACTGGACATGCTGTGTGTATATATGTGAGAAGGTGGAAGATGAAAGCAAGTCAGAGCAGTAGAGGTTCAGGTGAGAGACGGTCTGTATATGGTCTTGTTGTTTCAGACGGTAGGAAGTGGTGCAGTGCATTAGTTCTCAGTGTGCTACAGGAGCTGGGACGTCTCAGCATACCCCTCTACCTCCCTCTGTGAATTTCCCACTCTTGTTCCACTTCATTTTCCCTGTTTACACTCATTTATTGCACGCTCTTTATCTAGCAGACCCTCATCCTCACTGCGGTCCATGGCTTTCTGCATCCCTCAACCTGTTTGCTGTCTCATTTCTCTATCACACCCTGTTGCTGACAGATGGCAACACGAGGAGGTGTCAAAGATCAACCTGAACACAAATACACACAAAGGTCTGGCAATGTTGTAATGGATAATATCAAAACAGCTCTGAAACCGGGAGTAATGGTCTTACATTCATCTGACACTTTGGGTAGCTTATAAACATTTCTCTTTCAAGGTATCGTTTTCACTCTTTACGCAACTACTTCCATCATTTCTCTTGTGCACAACTGGGAGAAACACCACAAATGCTTTCCCAAGTGTTGAAAACCACAAAGACACGCAAAAGACACAGAGTTCTTGGAGACAGACCAGGGAGGCAGGTGGCTACAGCCAGGCAAAGGCTCTGACTGCAGGCTTTTGAATGTGGCCACTGGGAACAGTGTGTAAACACTTCTGCTCTTACAACCCCATTCCAAAAAAGATGGGACACTCTGTAAAATGTAAATAAAAACAGACTCAATGATGCCTTTTGACCTAACTTGAATTTAATAGAGTGTAAAGATATAATATTTAATGGTCAAACTGATTAAACTTTATTGATGCTGAATTTGATAACTGTTTGTTGGGCCAAATACTGTGAAATGTCACCCTCTTCAATCCATAATATCAGATTCAGCAAATCCAGAGAAATCCCTTCACGTATGGGGCAAGGCCGAAAACCAACACTGAATGCTGTGACCTTTGACCCCTCAGGCAGCACTGCTTTAAAAACCAACATTACTGTATAAAGGATATCACTACTCAGGGCTCAGGAACATTTCAGGAAATCAATGTTTTCCGTTCATAGCTGCATCTACAAACATTAAGACTCGACCTTGCAGAGAAAGAGCCAGATATCAACAACATATAGAAATGACGACTTTTCTGGACCCATGCTCGTCTGAGATGGACCGATGGAAAGTGGAAAAGTGTGCTGTGGTCTGTCGAGTCCACATTTCAAACTGTTTGGAAATCATGGACACCAAATATTCCTTTCACACATTGTCGCAACTTGTTTGGATTCAGGGTTGTAGATGTGGCTGCAAACTCTGTCTGAAGTAAACTCAGGCTGAGTCAGGCTGCAACTAATGATTATTTTCATTATTGGTAAATTCTGTGGTTTATTTTCTTGATTAATTAAACATTTCTTTTAAATATATGAAAAAAAAAGATGAAAAATGTTGACGTCTTTAAAACGATAAAAAGATATTCAGCTGACTATCAGAGAAATTTATGACATTTTAAAGCTGAAACCAAAAAATCTTTTTGCATTTTTGCAGATGTCTTAAACAACTAATTGATTATCGTTGCTGTTCATTTTCTTTATTGAGTGTCAAATCAATTATTTTACTGAGAGAACAAAGCTGCGAACTGGCAGAGACCCTCAGGGGCTCTGAAGGCCCCAAATTCATTTTGTCTGTTATTTTCTGGTAGTTTGATTTGGAAATATGCACAAATAAAATACAATATTGAGTTGTAATAGTAGTGTTTCATACTTAATTCTATCTCTTCATAGGTTGAGGGTACTGAGTCACCTTTGTACTATAGATAAGGTTAAATTAACTTATGTAACTTCTAAACATACATATGGACCATGCTGCATTTGCAATATCATGTTATACTGTACATCGTCCCTCCTTCCTCCAATACCTTCTCTTCCTTCCCTTCTGCCCTCTCTCCCTTCCTCCCTCCTCACAGAGATGGACAGAGCAGCCTACTATAGCCAAGCATCTTCAGCCTTGCATAAACCTCCCAAAGCACTCTGATAGTAATTGCTGTCCAGCATTCACCAGACATATGCGTAAGCAAAGCTGAACCGCACTGAATCAGCAAGGAGGAGGGAGGAGGAGGAGGCGGTGGTGGTGGTGGAGGGAAAAGGATCGATGGGACCTCTTTTGGATGAAAAACAAAAGAGCCTTGATGTCTTTTCATTATAAATCGATAGATTAAATCCCATCAATCACAACGCATCTCCGTAAGTCATAAATACAGCCAGTCAGGTGGAGTTTGGATCTTGTTTCCCTCTGCGCTGCAGTATGCCCAGATGGTGTATGCAAGAAGAATAACTAGCTAACGCAGGAGCTCATTTAGGGGAGTAAAAAGACATATTTTCCTGGCTAATTTAATCTGCTAAGCAAGGCAGTTTGTGCTTGGAAAGAATGGGGCAGAGCAGGCACGTTACAAGCGAACGTCATGCCTGGAGCGCACTACTGCGCTATAATGACACGGGCCAGCGGATACCCAAGGTAGAACATTGAGACGGGAAGGCAGGAGGAGGAAGAGAGGTGCTGTCACAAAGCGGCAGGGGCCCTGGCACTGAGAGAGCCACCCATCCGTACACCAGCTACAGTACTGAAACAGCCCTGAGCCACACTGCAAAAACCTGCTGCGTCTAAGTGTGTGTGCATCTAGATTGAGTCCACTTAGTTTAGGCCAAAAGGGGCTGTGTTCGAGAAGATATTCAGTGGAGGAAACTGAATCAAAAGAGCTAATGAAATGAAAAAACAAAAAGCAGAAACTCCAGACAGAAACCTGAAAAATGCGACAAGTATGTGAACAGGTTTTCTTCCCCCTTCCTCTCTTGTTCTGCTGTAGCGCTGCTGCAGGCCGCAGATTGCTGCAGTGCTTCGGCTCGGTGCAGAAGTAGCTCCAATACACTAAGTAGGAAGGACGGACCTCTGCCAAATAGTGCCCCAGGCTGCCAAGACTCAGTGAGGGCCAAAAGTAGCAGCTGCCAGAAAGTGAATACCGCACGTACCTGGGGGATAGAACAAGCCAGTAGAGGCGCTGTCTGACACTTCCTGCTACTGTGGTGGCCAGACAGACCTCCACCCCCACACCAACACAACCGTTTACAATCAGAGCGGCTCAAAGCAAGCAAATCTCTTCGACATCTATTAAAGAATCCTCAATCAGGGAACAGTGAACAACTTCCTGCTCATTGGATTGGAGCTAAATGGCAAAACGAAACACACAGTTGACTTTGTGTCACGCGGTGAGGTCAAGCTGGGTTTTTGTCTTGTCTTGTCACTTCCTGTTTTATTTTGAAAGATAACTCTCCTCTCGTTTCACGTCACTTGCCCTTCCTCATGTGTCACCGGTCTGATTGTCTTCCGTGCCCTGATTGTTTCCACCTGTTCCCCATTACCCAGAGTATATCTTGTCTGCGTCTCCCTTTGTCTTGTGCCGGAGTGTTTCGTTCATTTCGTTCACCCCAGCCGGTCTTTTCCACAGTCCTTGATCTTCCTTGCTTCCCCACGTAACGTGTGCTTGTAGTTTTTGCCTCCACGTGAGTGATTTTTTTGTTGTTGTAAATTTCATAGTATATGGTTATTGTTTCATGTTCAGTTTTATAGTGGATTTAGCTTTTGACCTCCTTTGTGGAGTGATTTTCTGATACCTTTTTCCTCTTTGCTTTTATGTTTTTTTCCCTCTTCGGAGTGGTTTTGTTTTGTAGAGTATATTCTTGAATAGTATCTTTATTTTCGACTCTAGTGTAATTTTCATAGTCTATTCTTTGAGTCACTCAGTGTTGGAGTATTCCAATAAAGTTCCACCCAGTTGGTAAAATCTCTGCATCTGAGTCCAGGTCTGACACTTTGTATCTGTGCTGCCTTATCCTGGATCCAAACCCTAACTCAGACGTAAGTTCAGGAGACTTTCTCTGATATGAAAACCTGACATTTCTAAATATTAGTGTCCTTGTGTCATGAAGTCCCTGTTGTCCTCACAGTCCTCAGAGTTTTCTAATAAGTTCAAGGCCACATTCAGACAGGATCAGACACTGCGACCAGTTGCCACTGGGTTGTGCGGTGGTGTGGGGGTCCTACTGGGGGAGTGCGCTGTGAAACAATCAGGTAATTACTATTTATTTGCCAGATTAACAGGCTTTTGTTGCATAAATTGCGAATTTAGAAGCTGGGTACACAACAGGTAGAGTATCAGAGTTCAGTCCATGAATCCACCTGGATAGTCTCAGATAGTTTGAGACATTTTAGGCTGACTGTGGAGAGGTTTGACCGATCCAAGGGGTCTGATTGGCGGCCACAATGTGACATCAGCCTGCGTTTTTCCAAAAGTTGGATCTGGCTCAACTTCTCCGCTGCAGGACGGTGCGCTTTTTGGTGGACAGCCTGCACCACTGTGGCCAAAACAGACTACCCCCACTTAAACGTTTTGGCTGTGCCAGATCCTGTCGTGGCATAAATGGTTAATGGTCGATGTCATGACACATTTTCACCTGTTGTTCAACGAATAAGCTGATCATTACTCTACACTTTTCATGTTTCATTAAGTTCAGAGAAAATACCAAAAACCCCAATGTGTCAGTCCACATCTCAATATTTCCTGACTTGATCTGATCTTTTTTTTTAAATACTGTCATATAGACAGTTATGATCATGAGCCTCCAGTTATATTAGCGACTCTGTGAGGCACTTAGGCACATCCATGCTAACATCAGCATGTTTAGCATGCAGATATTATGCAGTTAATGTCTACAGTGTTCACTGTGCTAACATGCTTAAGTAAGGCATTTGCTGATTAGCCCTAAAAAACATCTGAGGCCGAAGGGAAAGTCAATAAAATAGATAAATAAATCAAAGTATTGGACAAACTGAAATCTTGAAGTGATGATGGAGCTTGCGAGTGTTTTTACCATCTAATAGTTGTTGAGGCATTTGAGTCTAGATCAAACTGGTTCACTGACCATCCCGAGAGCCACACTGGTACTGTAGTGTGGCTAAGTAGGCTTATTAATTTCGGATTAATCCACATTTGGTGCTCGAGTGAGTATTTGAGACAGCAGACAGGACTGTGTGTGTGTAGGACTGAGTCAAAATAAACGTGTGTGTGTGTGTCCCTTGTAATAAAGGAACATGTCACCCAGCAGAACAGTCTGACTCAGTGATGTGTTTTTGGACAGTTGAGCTCTATGGGACAGAGGAAGAAGATAGTCGGATACATTCGCTGTTGGTTTGGATGTACACATGAGATTTGATGATATATATTTCCGTGTGTGTATACACATGTTGTATTGCCTTTTAAGAGAGAATCATCCATAGTAATACAGGACAGATTGAAACCCTCCAATGTCCACTAGAATGATTGACAGCTTGGCCCCGCCTTCTAGCCTTGTATTGATGTTTTAACTGGCTGGTCAAATGAGGTCATCAACTGAGGAGAGCACTCTGCTGAGGTCGTATATTGATCTCTCTTTTCATGTGTGTTTGTGTGCGTTGGGGTATCGGTGTGTGGGTGTTCTTAGCTTGTGAAAAACAGAAGCAGACGAATAACCAATAGGGCAGGGACATAAGTGAGATCCCTGCAGATTTGAGCACAATATACAGTAATTGTGTCTTTGTATGTGACTGAGAGTGAACTAATAAGAAGAAATGATAAGAGTGAGACAGAAGTCTGAAGAAGTACCTTTTGTGTTGAAAGCAAAAAGAGAACTGGCGCAGGTACAAGACTGGGGATGTAGCTCAACCCATCAACCCACTGACCCACACAGATACACACACACACACACACACACACTATATCCACAGAATACTGCAGAGACCAAGCAGCTGGTTGTGTTCTTGAATGGACAAGCGATGGATGGAGAGCAGACTCAGCTGTCCAGCAAACTGGGACTCATCACCATAAAAATGGCAACACAGCTTCAATGAAGTGATAGTATCTGATTTAGACACCCAAGACTGTAGTGTTTACATACAATTCCAGTTCTTCAACGTACTTCTTTTCCATGACTACAGTCTTTGCCTAACATGATCTAATAGCAGAATCAAACTACACAACATCATTCCAATAACAGCCCGACCTGGTAGACGTGAGATGTCTCTCGCCAAACTCTACAAAGCATTGACTGATACGAGCGCAGACCACTTTTAGTATGTAACTGTCCTGTGGCATTAACTCATCCTTAGCAAAATAATGCAGGTTGCCAGACAAAAAAATTCAGCCTGGGTCAGATTTAGCTGTAACACAGCGGCATCATTAATAACATAGGTGCATATTTATGAGAATATGTACGTCATATAGCTACTGTTTACGTTGCCATTTCTATATGGGATAAAATGATAATAAGAATTTGTTACTACAATTTTATTCAACTTATCTGACATAGTGCCCATCTTGAAAGACAAAGACATTGTGTGGTATCGAAGTCAGAATTAATAGTTTTAGTTGCCTAAACTTATAGGAAGTGCTCAGACACATAATTTTTTTTTCATGGTTATTTGTTTTATTTTGGAAGACACAGGCAAACAATGATATCCTGGTACAAAGGGTGCTTTATCAGAAAAAATGCTCACATGTGTCTTTCAGACTACAATGACAAATGGCCAGTTTGGTATTTTAGTAATTACTGACAATAATAAAATAGAGTAGAAATTGTTGACTACATTGGCTGGTCCAAATTATAACAGATGTTTTTGCTACTCACAGATATAGTAGTATTGATGTAGCTAAATAATTTCCTGTTAGAGAAGAATCAAACTTGCAACTCAATTTCAACAAGCGATGGCAAATTAGGTGCATCTGTGTATCAAACCATCGTTAACGTATTACAAATAATAGAAGTCATCACTGTTTCATCACACTGTAGTATAGCATGATTTTGTTTTTTTATTGTCATTTGCAACTTCTGTTCCAACAGGACAGTTTTACAAGGTTTTTTCAGAGCTAAAAGGTTTCCTTCTGCACAGCACCTGCAATATGACGATTACTTCTGTATTTCATCAGCTACACCAAGACACATCAGGGAATAGGCTTGGCTGTTTGTGTGTGCGTTCAGATCTTTCTTATCTTTCTCTATTTTCTAAACCACCCCTCGTTTTACATTTGTCTTTTCTGTTTTCGCTCTTAGTATTGTTAATGAGAACTGTTTGTGGTCTTGTGGTGAGGTTCACTGTGTCTGACATTCATGTGATTCACATTCATGAGAATTATTACTGTTGTTGATGAGAAACAAAGGAGGAAGTAACATGATCTTGATAAAAAGATGCAAAACATCTAAGAAAGGCTGGATGGCTGTACATACAAAGCGTCTGACTTTGACAGAAGCTGCCATAGTTTGCATCTTGTCTCCTACCTGAAACATTTCTAAGGTCTTTCTTTAACCTGAAGAAACTAGTTTTAATTGCTTAACCAAACAGCTTTGTTTTAATCACCAATAAACATTACAAGAAATGTCTGCACCTTAACAACACCTCTCAATAGTTGAGAGAGAGGCACAAGGAATGCTCCCTAAAAGTCGAAGATTCGAATCATCAGGTGGAGACCCCTCAGTCGACTTAAATTCGAAGTCGGGCAGTCAGTCATTTGGGAGATTTCTTTTTTTGTTAGTCACTCCACGGGCCATTTCGGTAGCTGCAGAGTGAGCACCCCTCACTTTAACACTTTTCTTCGGGGAAAATCATCCAACTACGTCTTGTCCCAAATCTGCAATGGGTACAAGCAGCTGGGACCTGGACCCAGGGTGAGTTTGAGTGAGATGCTGGGTTGCCCTAACAAAGAGAGGCCTTGCCCCATCAGACCTTAGAAGTAGCTTAAAAGTAGTAAATTCACAGCTCACAGCAACTTAATATATAGTCTTGCACCTTTACAATATGTCATTAGCATAATTAACATGCATTAGTTCTGAGATTAGATGAACGTACTGCCGAACTCCATTAAAAAAATCTGGTGGTTCAATGAAGCGTTGCTTTAAATTCTGTATGAAACAAGGAACAAATCAGACTGAACACCCAAATCTGATTCGACTGACAAAATTCTGAGTCAGTCAATCATCTATCAACTCAGTAGCCATTGAAAAGTACACGGTGGAGAGACTTTTGTGGGTCCAAGAACTAGAACAGGTGAGTATAAACGGGCTACACATCTTGTTAAAATGACACCAATGATATCTGACGTTGCGTGTGAAGCACAGATGAAAGAAAAAAACATAATGAATGAAGTCATACCCCTTCCAGAAACATACAAACACATGAGGAGAAAAACACACAGAAAGTAAATAATGGAAGGAAAAGGAAGTAGTCTGGTTTATCCCCACGGTCAGGATGGATTTTTTACAAATGGAGAAAAATGTCAGTTGTCTTCCACAGCATCCAGAAGCAAATTGCTCTGAGGACACAGGTGATTTGCATTAGTGAGAGAAGAGGAAATTAATTGCACAGCTTTTTTTTTTGTTCACATTTTTTCTGGTTCACGTAGCCTTTCTAACGCAGCACAGTACGACTGCATCATACACTGATGTAAAGAAATGCCTGGAGGTGCATTAACTAGCTGGCTTGTCTTCGACTTGGTTTGGCTGCTTGCTTATTTTTGTCCTTTGTTCATTTTCTTTCTTTCTTCCATCCTTTTTTCTTCCGTTTTCTCTATTTTTTATCAAACATATAGGCTACATGATTAAATCGTGAACATAGAAAGAACATTGTAGAATCAAAAATAGGGTACAGTGTTAGAAGGAGATGTGTACGCTCATGTATTTCTGAGTGTATGCGTGCGTGTGTGCGTGCGTGCGTGTGAGTGTGCAGCTATAGGTCCCTTGAGTGATTTAAGAACAGCACAAGACCTTAGGGACAACAAGAATGAGAGCAGGATAATGGAATATGATATCATGCAGAGGGACGATGGAAAGAAAGAAAGAAAGAAAGAAAGAAAGAAAGAAAGAAAGAAAGAAAGAAAGAAAGAAAGAAAGAAATGTTATATACGACAACATACACTTCACATTTACATTACAGAGATGCATGTTTACCAGTGCTGCTCCATCTCCTCACCTGCCTCCCTGGTGCACACATGCACACACACCTTCACTCACACAGCTCACTAAGGTGAGGCAGGCAAACAGAAGGTAATGCAATTTTTCTGCTTAGTTCTCCTGTTCTCCCTGATCGCTGCAGTGCTCCACAATGCCATTCACATTTGTCCTTCGAAAAAATGTTCCTTGTTTTTTTTTTTTACCGCGTCCTCCTCTCCTCACCTCCTGAATAAAAGTACCTTTGTCTCAGTCACAACTTTGGGATTTCAACAGAGATCAACCAATCTGAACCGCTGAAGGACGACGTTCGGGCAGAAAAAGGCTTCTGACTAAAGGGCAGACAGACCGAGTTCATGGTTTGTAAACCTACTTGAACATCTAGCGAGCTCAAGATATTTTTTCCAGAGCTAAGAGGAGAGTCACTCTGTGGTATCATTACTTACACAACACTCATTATCTACTTTGCTGGACTGAGGTAAGGTGACTGACTTGAACATTCCACTGTTCTATCCTTGTCGGTACATTTAGGATAATTGTCCTGCTGCAATGTCCTGGGGAAAAAAAAGAAAGGGCAACGAGTCCCGCTCAGTTCACCCAATATGTATATGAACATCCTCAAACACCCTTAAAGCTGAAAGTCAGCACTTTAACCTCAGAGTCAGTGTTTTGTTTCCAGACTGTCCTCACCGGGACAAGAGGCTATACAGTCATGCTGTAGGCCCAGATGTGCTTTCATCTTAATGCTAACATCACATGCTAATATGCTGATGCTTGGAAGATAATGTTTACCATGTTCATCATTCTATAGGAGTCTGTAACTGTTTAAAGCCCAATGATCCATCTTTCATAACCGTTTATCCTCATCAGGGGGCTGTGGGGGGCTGGAGCCGACCCCAGCTGACACTGTGGGAGAGGCGGGGTACGCCACGCACAGGTCGTCAGTGACACATAGAGACAAAAAACCATTCACGCTAACATTGACTACTATGGGAGTCACCAATTAACTGGGCTGGTGTGTTTCGAACCAGAAAACTCCCTGCTGTGAGGCAACACAGTGCCACCACTAAAACCATACATAGTATAGTAGTCATATATAGTATGACATTAGAATTATGAGGGGTCATTTCTTTTGTAAAACTTTTTGATGCTTTACACATCTAACTGTACATATTGTGCATTCACAGAACAGCTGAGTGTTGTTTGCAAAGCACCGGTCAGCAACTTATTTCATCTCCATCATCAAATAATACACACGTGCACACACACACGTGCACACACACACACCTGCAGAGATTTCTCAGCATAATACTGAAGTGGAAATAATAAAGCAGACGAATTTATGGAGGGAACTTCACGGGATATTACGGGAGAGGAACCAAAAAGGAAGAGAGGAATAAATCGGGGCGATGTTGACTGTGAAAATAGAAATAATCCCTCCTTTCCCTCCCTCTGTCACCCCCTACTCCACTTCATACTCATCTGCTCATCCTCTACACACAGACACACACACACACACACACACACACACACACACACACACACAATCAATCAATAGCACGGTGCGTGAGACTTGAACACAGCAAACGTACAGGAAGGCTTTACAATATCGTCGTATTATCGATGCAGAGCATGAGGACTGAGAGAGGTTTATGGCATGACTGTGTGTGTGTGTGTGTGTGTGCAGGAGCAAGAGAGAAACAGCCGACTTTGCAGTAATGTTAAAAGACAGGAGGTAAAATGGACTAAAAGGGGCTGTCTTCCTCTCGTGCCCTCCTTTCCTCATTCCCACCAGTGCTTTATGTCTTCTACATTTTCTTCTGTTTTATGGGAGAAGGAGTTTGTGTTCTAAAGAGGCAATCTTGTCTCCTATATATTACATTCATATGTTACTAAATTGTTTTCACAGTTACATTGTGGTGACAACGTCACTCTAGGACTCTAAGATTGTGATTTTGAGTGTGTTAATAATGTCGTAATACGGTTTGGGTAGAAATCAAATGAACATGTCAGTGAACACTTTACTGATATGTGTAGTAGTAACAGTTTTGCAACTTTCACTGTACGTTAATTAACAATTTTCGGTGGCGTTACATTACGTTTATTTATCATATGATCAGTTTAATTATCATATGATCAGGTGACAAATAGTCACACTGCTGATAATTCCCACATAGCAAAGGATAACTCCCCCTGCCTTTTATTATTATTATTATTAGACATTCATCTATCTACACTTTTTACTGAAAAAAATACAGCTCCATAAAGCACAGAACAAAAGATGACTGTAAACCCAAATAGCAGTCAGTAGTTATTAAGATATTTCTTTGTCATTGTTCTACTGCATATGTAAACTAGTTTTAAAAGAGCTTGCTCAACGTCTTGCCAAGAGTGAAATGATGAGAAAATCGATACCACTCTCAGTCTGTTCAATATGAGGCTACAGCCAGCAGACGGTTACTTTAGCATAGCACAAAGACTGGAAACGCAGGGTTAGTCTGTCCAAAGGTAACAAAATCCACCGATCAGTACATGATTAACACGTTACTCTCCAGGGCTGAAAAATGAAGCCAACACATAAGTGCCAAAAGCTCTCAGTGCCTTGAATGGCCACTTGAGGCTGGATCCATAAACAAGGCAGCTCCTGTTAGCATCCACGTTAAAATGTAAAACTTCACAGCAGAAATAAACATGTTTACAGCCTGGTACAAAAAACAGTTTTGTTCTCTATAGTTAATTTCCCCGCTCATGACAACTGTACTGCTAGTAGTACTCACCGATTCAAGTGATATTAAGGGTTAAAGTGATGCATAATTAAGGGAGTGGCTGTGGCTGATTGACAGGTGGCCACCCTCACAGGTAGGGAATACATTTGTGTCAGCCTGCCTCTGCTCCACATCTTTGCCTATTTTCAGATTAGGCAGGAGTTAGATGGAGTCAAGGATAACGATGACCACACTGAGCCGCACAAAAAACCTATGGGTGACGTCACACAGAGGGCAACATTAGCATTCACTTCTTTGTGTCCACCTGAAGTCCAGTCCACTCCTGTTACCTCTGGTTTGGTCTCCACCAGAGACTAGAAATATATCTGTCTCTTTAGCTAAATGCTGTTAAGTCTGCTGTTTGGCACTGAGAGTACAATGGATTTATCAAAAACAATGAGATAAAAGAGGCCAAAAAAGCTCAGTAGAGCTCACAGGAGATCGTAATAATTCTCTGTAGATGTTGCTACAACTCCATTCACACATCACACATCATCTGATACTGTATATCGTTAATATATAAAATATTAATTTTCGTAGCTTTAAGTCCATAGTGTTTTTGATTGCACAGTTTGTATGCGTAGCTTTCTTTGAAGTGAACCCTGCAGCCCTAACAGCTCCTGTATGCATGCTGTTTGCGACAGCTCCCCCCACAGAGCGCCACCATGCACACTGCCGCAGGGTGTTCCTCCAAGTGCAAAGAGCGATCTGTGTGTGTGTGTGTGTGTGTGTTTGTGAGACATCTGCATTAGGAGCTCGTCTCCACGAGCACATGCATCGGAGACGCTGTAACACCACCAACCCCACCATGGGGAAGAGGTGTGTGTGTGTGTGTGTGTGTGTGTGTGTGTGTGTACATGTGTTGAAATGACGGAGTGAAAGAAGTCTATATTTGGAGGGAAAGAAAGGAGATGAGGAGGAGGGATGGGAGGGAGAAAGGGTTCCTCTAATGGGTTTTTGGCTACTTGAGGAGGATGATTCAGAGAGAAGCTGTGGGTACATCTCTGTTTGGTGCATTCAAGGTTGTACGTTCATGTAGCCAGTGTAAAAGCTTTATTTTCATGTCTGTTACCAGGATGGAGCTCTACAGCTTCCACAATGCCCCTAAGGAGAAATTATTTTGAAAATTACTCCAATTAAATTCTGCTTACACAGCTTCTCATGGCACAAAATAAGAATAATCTAAACTACTCTATTTCAATCTGAATATTTAAAAAAAACCACAAAACTGTCCAAACAGTCAATGCCAGCTGGCTCTGTGCCAATTCGTCATTCATCATTAACAATAAAAAACGCATTCATCATGCTTTTAATGCAACCCACGGAATAACTGTGGATTGGAATGGGAAATGTTGTTTCTGTAATTCTGCGATGTGGCGTGTATGACCAGAGGCTTTGTAGTGAGTGTTAAAGTGATACTGTTGGTTTGGTCAAACGACCATGAAAGGCTTCCCCGGGTCAATACCTCCCCTGAGAAAGCTCTTCAAATGTCATGCTTGTCATGAATAAATAAAGTCACACTGACCGCATGCAGTGTGCGAGTTGATACATTAGCATAGCTTTGCCTGCGATGTGCATGTGTGCATTGAGGTAGCAAATTCGGATTACATCTTTTAAAGGTGTTACGGGACACAACTGTGGTTTAAGTTCAGCCCTTCTGTAAAGTAGAGGTTTACCACACTGCTTCCTCATTCCAGGCCACTTACAGATCATGTAACGCACTTGTTCAAATCAATATTGTGTAACTACCATAAAACAACAGGTTTAAAATCATTTTGATGCTACACTGACTTGTGATCTGGTGAACAGTTGTGAGAAGTCACACAGCATCAACTAGTTCACTGATTTTGGTGAAACTGGATCATATTTAATGGAGAAAATGTTTTCTACTTTTCCCTCCGATGTACTCTGGCCGGCTCGCTTCAGCACCTGATTTACAGAGTTTCCTGATGGACAGTAAAGTAAACCTCTGCCAACTGTAGCTGCTGTGAGCTAATGTTTGCTCAGTTTGTTAGCCAGGCCATCTGGACTGTGAGCAAAGAGTGCCTGTGGAGTGTTCGTGTTTGTACCACAGGCGTTCTCGGTAAGAGGAGGTTTTCAGGCCCCTGGGCGAAGGTGAAGGCTGACGGGGAGCAGAGCCGTTGTCGTGCCCGAACTGGAGCTCGGCAAGTCAAAAGCAGAGAGTGTCCGAGCTAGAAGCTGCTGGACAACAGTAAATCTGGGACTGACTTTTAGTCATTGGCAGGAGCTTTATGAAAAAAGGCCAAAAGACAGGCGCTGAGCTGGGCTTCTTGCTGTTGCTGATATTAGCTGGCTGCTATGTGTTGTTGCACTTACTTGATGTTTGGCTGTGGGGAACTAAATCACAAAATTACTAATTTCTATGTTGCTTTAACTCTATTTGGTTTATATCAACAGTATGTTGAAGTCCTCTCCTCTTACTGATTACATTGCATATGCCTACCAGAGGCAAATCTAATTCATGTTGTGTATTGAGTGATTTGGGTGCAAGTAAGGGCCGTTCCCTGACTCTTCGTTCCTTAAAATCTGAAATCATTTATATAAAGGCCAAGAAAAGATCAATTGCTAATAAATGTATTTTCCTTCTGTGCCTGTATCTCTACCCCAGCCTTGCAAACTGTTGGTTAGTTGATTTGTTTACAAGTGCTGTGCATATGTCCAAAGAATATGTTGTTTACATGACTTCAGATTATTGCCATATTTGAAACAATAGAGGAAAATTTGGAAGCATGTTAACATTATCAGTGATGAGTCAGCTAGGTCAGATGATGACAGTGCTGGAACATGTCATCCTACTACTTTCATTTCCAAGACGATCTCAAACCTAAAGAGAAATTGTTGTCTGTACCATTTTAGCTCTTCAGCTTGATCAACTTCTGCTTCAGCAGCTGCTTCACCATCTGAAAGCGCCAGGAAAACAAGCGCTCCCAAATTAAAATTGTGTTCTGAAGTTGATTCAGCATTTCTTCATCTGCAGCCATGCTTCTATTTTCATGCCACTGCTTGGTGCCAGCGACCCACATTAGCCACTTCAGCGGTGGACAGCACCCCAGGGGAACAAACAGCACATGTAAAGCTTTTCATTTTTCATAGGACAGCTCTGTTAGCTGAAACCTACACCCTATATCAGCTCTCTCAGCAGTGGATAGCTCTGTGGGGCTCATCACACAGACAAGATTTGTGCACTGTGAGCACCCTACCAATCAGGCATTCATCCAGGATGCTCTGGATCAACACAACTACACAGAAAGAATCATACCTGGTGTGTATTTTGAAGAATTTTAGTATGTATGAACAATATCAAGGAGCTGTCACAAACCAAGACACATTTTCTTTAACTGTGTCTGTGACACAGACATAAAATTATACTTCGACTCCTGCAAAGGGGATCTCTGGGATGTCTTCAAATGCTGTATGTTGCATTTTTGTTGGATGGACACTTCTCTTTTGTACTAATACTAATGCTAACATGCTCATGCTGATTTCACAGCAAACCCTCCAACAAAGAGACATATTAGTCCACCGTGGTGGACCAATGTGGCATTGTAGTCAGGTAGTGTAGTAGAAAGAGCGGGAAAGTCGGGACCTTCACCCAGGAGGCCGCTGTCCATGCCCAGAGTGTCCCAATGTTGACTTTTTTTTAAGGCTACGTAGCATAACTTACATAATGTACATAAGTTATGTCAAGTTATGTCATGTAACATAATTTACAATCTGTTCCTAAACCTATCCAAGTGGTTTTACTTCCAATATACTTCTAATATTTTTGTTCTAGTTCTTCTGCTGTGCTGTAACCTTTAACCCTACACTAACTCTCTGGATCTGTCATCTCCCAGGCCTTTCATTTAAGATACCAGCTCATATAGACGTGTTGAGAGTTGTATGAGACATTATCAGCCCGGTGTTTTGTCTACCAGGTTAACAGAAAGTGAGCAGGGGTTTTTAATTTCAGCTCCTCTGGGCTAGTTGAAACAGTGCTAATGTTTGGGGGCTGTTGTTGTTGGTGGCGAGGCCATTCTGCTGGAGAGCATTAGGCACCTGCTCAGCCAAGGCAAATGAAAGTGTGTATGTGTGTATAAGTGTCCAAACATGTGTATGTGAGTGATGTGTTGCTAACAAGAACCTTAAGTAGAGCATATGGTGTTATTAGCTGTTATTGGCCTACAAGGAGACAGTTTAGCACGCGTAACAGCTGCTGATCCACCACTGACTTTTCTTTAGATTTCCCTCTATAGAAACATTTGCAAACAAAGCGACAAATGGGAGCTTCCTGGTTGATGTCATTTCAGTCTGTCAGTCCTGAAAGATGGAGACTATAGAAATGTATTAAGTTTGAAGATTGGAGACGATTTGAAAAGTCCATTTGTTCAAAATGCTTGAAACAACCTCTGTTTACCTTTTCTTGGTGGTGATGTCAATAACGGCCTTGGCTCTCTCTCACTTTTGGGCCACTATACTACCACAAAAAGAGGAGGTTGATTTTGAAACTGGAGAACAGTGTTTGTATCCTGCAAACTATCCAACCCACATATACTGTAATGTTCCACAGAATACAGTTGCGAAATGCAGGACAGTTTCCTAAAATATCCTAGGAGTATACTGGACAAATCTACTGTTTAAGGTTTATATATAATTCCAACATGCAGTTCCAGTGCAGGAAATGCCTGTTATGTAGCAAAGTTTTGTAGAAAGTAAAGAATTTTAATAACACTGACGTAATTGTAGTAATTTTGCAGAATCTGCAGGTTGTTTAAGTCTCTTTAGTAATAGCACAACCTCAGCCAATAATTAATTGCTAATTGCAGAGATCTGTTATCTTCCTTTGCTTCCTTACACTGACAAGATGACAAGAATGTTCATCACAAGGACACAATAATCAAAAAGGATTAGGTGGAGTGTTGATAATCTAACACTCTAGTCTTGCTGTCACTAAATGTGGATTAATCCGCATCTGAAAATAGTCCCCTGCATGCAATATTTCCTCCTGTTTGACACTTTTGAAAATACATTTATTTATATTTGGCATGGATAAGTGTTCAGTAAGAACAAAGGGGCTTAGGCTGAGTGTAACAAACATGGTACAGAAGTATTGTACTGTTGGATTTTGCCGTTTCATGGGATTTGAAAAATTCAAAAGAATAACGGCAGAATTGACATAGGCACCAAAACAGTGAGCAGGTAATGTTCAAATCCAGCCAAAATGGTAGAAGGAGATCAACTGTATTTCTCACCTTCCTCCCTCACACACACACACACACACACACACACACACACACACACGCACACACACTACACAACAGGTCAGAGCAGATCATTCTGCAGTAATCTGCTGCATGTGTGTGTATTAAGCTGTGCAAGCCTAGAGTCTTACTGCACATGCATTTTCTTTGCTCAATTAGCTCTTTTGCGTAAATGTGTGTCTCTGCATTTAGCCAGTGTGTGCACGTGTGTGTGCGTCCGTTGACTGTGTTATTGACCCCTGCGAGGCGAGAGGACAGTGAAGATCACTCGGAGGTTAAACGCTTTATTTCTTGACATGTCATCATATATATTATGGTGTCCCTCTTTCTCTTGCCTGCACACTCTCCTCTTACATTCTCTCTCTCTCTCTCTCTCTCTCTCTCTCTCTCTCTCTCTCTCTCTCTCTCTCCTGCGATGGGCGACACACAGAGAAAGAAAGCTCTGTCGCAGCATTATCCTGAAAAGCACAGAGGGGGAAGGGGGACCCTGGTGGATATATTGCCTATAGCGCAACAAAACCACTAGAGAGGGAGGGGGAGAGACAGCGGTGCTAAAGGTTTTTTAAAAACAGGAGGAAAGACAACGAAAAAAATGTCGAGAGAGAAGAAGATAGGAAGATTTAAAAACACAAGTGTGCATCCGATTAAATGTCATTATCTGGTTGTCATTGCTTTGCTGCAGTGGTTTTGAGATCCTGTGGTGACGTTACCATCAAGCACGGTGCTCCATACTGGAGGTCATAAGCAAAGTACCTGCTCCATAAATAACACTGGCTAAGTCATTGTTTTTGGGTGAACTGGTCAATAAATGGGGCCAGTTTCCACCCACTGACCATCTGTCTCACCTTAGCTCTTAAAGGAATAGTTCAACATTTTAGTAGCAGAAATAATAGCAGTATAAAAATACATTTTTTTTCGAAGATTGGAATGAAAATATGAACATAAGTCTTTAGTCATGACAACAATTACCCTAGCTTAGCATTAAGACTGGAAGCAGGTGTACCTCCACATTTTTTTTTATTTATTTTTTTAGATGAGCTCATCATCCAACGTGTTCCAAATGTGTTCATTTAAATTATTTTTCGGCAATCGTTTATTTAACACTATTAATTATATATGTGCATATTTATTCACACACTCAACTACATCAGTTTGTTAAGTTTACAGTTACTATTCAACCATTACTAGCCATTTTAACCATTACATTTGGCTAATGTTACGTATAGTCTAAACGCTCTGTAGCACTGAGGGGAAGTGCAGAGTGGCTGCATATTATCTTTGGGTTTGTCACTATGAGTGGCACCTTAAATTATATACTATTAAATCTATTTTAACATAAAAATATTGTCCTGTCTATCGCTGAATTTAAACGCCGACATCCAAAAAATCTCTTTCATGTTCACCAAAAGGAATGTGAAACATTTTTTAAAATGTATGTTAGAATCAGATCGTGTGAACGCAGCCACATCAGAGACCAATACTGATGTAGCTATATGCTAACGGGACAGAGCTTAGCTTATTTTCTGTTGTTAGAGGACATCAGCGTCTAACAGCGATGAACTCAAATGACTCACTCGTGTAACCAAACCTCAGAAATTAGGTCAAAATGACATTAACAATACTACAATTGCTGGTACAGTAAGCGTTTGTGAGTGCAGGTGTGTGCATGTGTGTTGCCACTGTGTTGGTATTGGTTTCCCCCCTCGGGGGAATGGGAATTGCCATCACACCCCACTGTGTGAGAGGATGGAGAGAGACAGAGAAGACGAGACAGAGAGAGAGAGAGAGAGAGAGAGAGACAGAGAGAGAGAGAGAGAGAGAAGGAATGTGTGTGTGGGAAGGTTTTGCTTACAAAGGAGCACCATTCAGCTGAGACGTCCACCTGAATGAGGCGAGCTGAGACGTACTGCCCGATCGATAAACGGATACGAGCGTCCCAGCTGCCGAGCTCAGCAGAAAAGGGAAAAAAAGGGGGGGGGGGGCAACAGGAACAAAAATGAGGGGGTGCAGAAAATGACCCCCCATCCTGTTCTTCTTCTTCCTCTACTGTTCCTTACTCTGAATTCATTTCACCGCCACCCTCACCAAAAACACCTCCTATCCAGTCACCCCCCTCCCCTCTCTCTGTGTCTCTCTCCCTCCTTCTCTGCAGCAGACTAGAGCGCAGTCAGCTACTACAGGGACTGCAGTGTTACGCTATAGCACAAGCAGAGAGCTGGAGAGAACGAGAGGAGGGTGGGGGGTTGGGGGGGAGGTGACGTGAGGGTGGTGGGCGGGAGTGGGGGGGGGCTGAATAGCGATAATAAGCAATCCAGCACTCAGCTCTGAAATCGTGGTAATAAAGCAGCACGAGCTGTCAGCGGTGATGACGGTGAGAAAAAGGAACGGGGAGAGGACTGTACAGACCGTAGAGTAGGAGGGAAGAAGACGGAAGGACAAAGAACGAAATGGGAAATCCTGCTATCTTTACAAAGATGTTTTATGCACTTAATGAGCAGATGAATGAATTAAAGCAGTGATCCATTAATTTACCATTACTTTCCTCTAACGTCCGACATTTCTGTCTTCCTAAGCCGAGACGTTGACAGGGACAAGCAGCATCACCCTCGTCGTTCTCCACCGAGCTAATCAGCTAAAACCAAGCCGGCCGACTGACCTCAGCGCACCTGAGTGCTGCTGTTGCTGCGCTGGCTGTCCCCCTCCACCCCTTCCAACCTATCTTTATGTCACCGCGCTGGCACCGAAACTATTGACTGCAACACTTTCAAAGTCACCTCAGCTGTCATACTGATGCTCCTTACGAACCCTCTACCATGACACCACCCCAGCGTTCAATCTTTTTTTTACTGCCCCCCCCCTCCCATCCTCCATCCGGTTCTTTGATCGCTTGTTTGGCTGCCATTTAATTTTCTGACTTGTCAAGTTTCATGCATGAAAAATCTGCACGAGGCTCGAATTTACGGTCCAGAACGTCAGTCTTAAAAAGCTGAATAGGAGATGCAAGACTGACGCGTCGAAATTTACTCTGATCTTCCCTTTCTCTTTCTCTTTCTCTTTCCCTTTCCCTTTCATTTGGTATAAAACAGTAAATCTCAGCCTTTTTTCAGTACTGCATCCTTTATGATGAGCTAACATGCCTCGCAGACCGACTGAAAACTACAGAGATCCTCCAGCTGCACATTTGTGACTCCACCTCTACATGAAAAGAACATGTGACACTCTCAAGTGCGTAAAAGGCGGTCACTTGTGGTTCTTCTTTTGCCGTATGAGAAAGTCCATGCACTTCTCTCTGCAAATTTTGTTCATTGATAAGAGGTATAAATGTGATGACCCTAGAGAGACAGATGTTTTTCTGTAATAGGACTCACTGTAGCAGAGACGTAGGGTGTAGTTTCCTTCCATTGACATAGACGGATGTATTTCAGCTGCGTTTTTTTAGTTGTATGTCATAGGGAAGGACAATCCTGCCGCTAGACAAGAACACTGATATCAGACAATTCTAGAAAACGCCCTGTTTTTTTGTTACATTCATATCTACAACACCTGTACTTGTTGTACCTGTACCTTAAGGTTAAGGAAAGATCATTGTTTCCCATGGTTTGCAGTGACGTTTGACTGCATCTTCAGAAGACAGAAGAACTCCGGCTTTATGCAGATGACGACATTTACTTTACATGGATTCTCTATCTTCGTCTATGCAGATGTGTTGTGTGCCAGTGTCTTGAGGAAGGAACGTTAGACACGTATTTAGTGTCTTATTTTAATAAGCAAATCAACCAACCAGAAAGATATACAGATGTTTATTTCATTTTGCCATAAACTCCCTACAAAGGCCACAAGGGGTCTATGGACCACCGGTGAACACTTGGTGCTTTAGAAATGGTGTGTGTGTGTAGTATGTGTGTCCCTCATCGTATGTCTCCATCCTAAGTCACAGAGTTTGACTAAGTCAATATTCTGTCTCTGAGCGTATGGCAGAGTCCACAGAAAATACACCTCAGCTCACAATAATCAGCACTAGCCTCTGGCTCGGCAAATGGCCATAGATTTTTAGAGACAATTAAGCAAAGGAAGGTAGCGTGAAACGCGGGTGAAAGATGGTAGACTGACAGGACAAGGAGAGAAAAGGGATGAGACAGAGGAGATGGGGGGGGGACATTTGAAATAGAGATGAGAGAATTGGAGCAAAACAGAAAAAATATAGACTCAAGAGAAAGAATGTGTGCTGCAGGAGACAGATGGGAACGCAAAGAGAGACTCAATCACTAAATGATTGCTAATATAGTATAATTTATAGTAAATTTTCCAACTACTATTACATCTCTACCTGCATTCTGAAAGGTGAATTCACCTGTATTCTGTGGCCCCTCCTCAACCATGACGATACAGCTATACTTTTGGACTAATGACCAGCTAACTTACATTAGCTAAAATGACTTTTGTACCATTCCCTGACCTCTCTTGAACCTCCATGTTCATACGAGGACAGCCGCAGCCTCAGGTCCAGGGGGTTTGGATTCAAACCAGAAGGTACTAACTGGTCAGACCTCTGTGATCTCATTATTGTCAGGGGGAAGGGTTAGTGCTCATCTGTCTCTGTCCGTTGTCCACCATACCCCTGTGTCGTCACATTGCCAAGCCTCCGCACCCCCACCCTTCACATTGCATGTTTTAAATATTCTGGAAGAAGCCAGGCAGAAATCGAGGGGGTATATACCCTTTAACCGTTGGATGGCCACAGGACACAAACTCCTTCTCCCATGTGAAAGTTGGATGCGCTCAGTTGGGTGCCCCATCCTCTACCCTGACCTCCGCTTTGCTACATAAAGGGTACAATTTGTCCTGCGTTTGTGCTGCGTATAATTTGTGACTGACAGCTTTTGGATCTTGAATTGGATCCTTTAAGATCTTCTTCAAAAAAGTTAGCAGGATACTGCTTTATGCTTAAGAATTCACCTCTGTGCTGTAAAACAGCGCAGTATTTAACGCCATATTCAAACTAGATATAATGCGTAGAGGTTAACAGTGATATCTGATTCCCTGGCAATGTGGTCCAGTCTAAACTGGATGTGTGCTCACAAGCAAATCAACCAAAAAAAACACAACAACACACAAATATCAACTAGCTCAGACGGATACTGGAGGAAGAGCAGTGCTTTATAATGCAACAGTGTTCACTGCTTCATCTACCCAAACACACACACCTGCCAGCACATCTAAGGCACACACTCATGAGTAAACAGTCATGCATTGATGTGCATATGCTCATTCACACACACATAAACATGCGCAAATCCAGCATCCTATTGGTGTGAGGTGGCTGCTGCTTACAGGAGAGAGAAGATGAATGGAGGCAGAACAACCTGCTCGGTAACAACTTTAGATTTACTTCCAGGTACTCTGTGATTAAGTTGATTATTAGACTGCAGAACAGTTCACAGTGAATGTGGTTTCCAATTAAATCATGTTAAAACAGTATTTTGCAGTAGAAATCATTTGGCGCACACACACAGATGCTGGAGAGAGAGAAAGGGACTGATGCTTGCAGACAAATCTTCACATGATGATATCAATGGGAGAGATTAAAAGGAAAGAACAGCAGCAGGGCAGTTAATGTGATGGACAGACTGTAATGTGTAAAAATGAGGAAAGAAAGAAAGAACGGTGGAAGACATGATCTATCTATCTATCTATCTATCTATCTATCTATCTATCTATCGTTGAAAAGCACTGCAGTGAATCTGACATTCATCTGCAGTGAATCATGCATTTCTCCAAACAGTTTAGGGGGTAACTTTTACGCGCAACAATGCGCAGTGGCCAAAACAGTGCCAAACGTCTGTATGTGAGCGCGCCAAAAGAAAAGACACTTGTCCGACCACTCACCCGGGCGTATTTGGAGGAGTAGGGGTCCTCGAACAGCGCCCACATATTGGGCTGCCACACCTCCCACCATGTCGCCCTGCGGCCGTCCTCCTGCATGCACAGCCGCTTCAGGTCGCCGTCCGCTCCTCCGGTGAGCGCCGGGTCATCCTCTGGTGCGTCCGGCTCGGGGGTCTCGAAGCTGTCCAGGGCTTCCTCGGCGTCGCGATGCTGCCGGTAGTTCATCCAGCAGCACGCCTCCACGTCCGTTTCATCGATGCCCCAGAAGGCGAGCTCCTCCTCGAAGAGCGGCCCGCACACATCATTGGGGCAGTGAAGCTTGCCGGTGCGGTAGTAGTTTAGGATGAAGGCGAAGGTGGCCGGGTGGCGGTCGAAGAAGAACTCGTCGGACTTGGGGTCGTAGTCGAAGTTGCTGTAGGCGTCGGGCTCGGTCAGCCAAGACAAACGTGTCCCTGGCAGCGTCTTCAGGGTGCTCCGGTAGGTCTCGTGTCGGATCCCGCCGCAGTTGATCACGATCTTCTCGCTATCTGACGCCGAGCAAGTCATGGCTGCGCTGGAGCATGCTTCGGTCGATGCGCCCGACTGCTGCTGCTTCTGCGGCTACTGCCCTGCCCCATCCACCGCCTGTCCCCGCTCTGTAGGCTACTGTTATACCGTCCCGGCAAGGAGTCACAGGGGCAACTGAGAGGAGGAGGAGAGGAGGAGAGGAAGGAGGAGTCTGCGTGCGTGCGTGTGTGTGTGTGTGTGTGTGTGTGAGAGAGAGAGAGAGAGAGAGAGAGAGAGAGTCTGCAAGTGTGTATGACAGAGATCGAGAGAGAAAGAGTATGTGGGATGCGGATTTTATGAATCAATAGATTTGCCCGCTGAATGACTGACTGCCTGATTGACTGACTGGTTGAATTCATATTATTGGATCATTTGATGTTAAAACTGTCGTTGCTGCTGAATAAATCTATTTAAATTCTGCTCGTTTGGCTCTTTGGTACAGTCGACTTTGCTGCATTCTTGGATTGAACTGCAAGGAAATAAGATTTATTGAGCTGAGAAGCAGAGAGAGACAGAAACCAGATGGGTCTGGGGTTTTTTTTACACTGCGAATGTCCAAATACAGATAGAATGCAAAACCACATGACTGATAACATGTACACCTGAACATCATACCCAATGCCGAATAAGACTGGGGTCTCCACTCTTCAGGTTTCAGCAGAGCAGAACAGAGTGATGTTCAGTGCTGATGTTGGGTCATGAGTTCCATTGGATGGAGCTGGCTTTGTTAACATGTTGAAGCAATAAAGGGACAAACACTAAGTTGGAGTGCACTAAAGAATGTGGACAGATGTGGGCAACGGTTACAAAGCTCTGGATGTCTAACATCATAATATCAACTTAAATGGTGTATGTATATCTAGATATTGATGGGGTCCCCCTCTCCAGAACAGGCACACAACCTTTTGTGCCACTTAGCTTAAAGCAGCAGGATCACAAAATCACGTGAGAAACCATCTCGCTGGGCTTCGAGCTATGTACTTGTGTCCATATCACAATGGTTCAGACCAATTAGCGTCCCATTTGGAACTATCGGAAGCTACATTATGAGCTATGAACTTGTTTCAAGGTACTGTTTACCAAAAAACAACAATGATGGCTGCCTAAAAAAAATATATATAGCGTAAATCATTGACAGTACTAAGATTAGACCTTCGGGCTAATCTCAAAATCAACAAAGACATGGATCATCTCTGGACCTGAGGACCTGTCAATCAAAGTGGCCACACTGTTAGTTCTGCATAACTTAATATAATTTGAACAAGCGAGTTCTATAAAAATTCACCCTCAGTACAGTTGTCACGAACGGGGAAATTAGCTATAGAGACCAAAACTGTTTTTTGTACCAGGCTGTAAACATGTTTATTTCTGCTGTGAAGTTGGACATTTGAACATGGGGACTTACGGAGATTGACTTGTTTTATAGCCAGCCTCAAGTGGCCGTTCAAGGAACTGCAGCTTTTGGCACTTCTGCATAGGCTTCACTTCACAGCCATGGAGGTTGCCATCTGGCATAGAAGCTGCTAGCATCAGTTAGTATTTCTTCACTGAAAGAGAAGTAAAAAAAAAACGGCACTGAAGGGTTTTTCTTGATATAAAATATGTTTTTGCTCTTCTCCTGACTGGCTTCAGTAACAGTCTTGACTATTACATGGTTTGTTATCCTGATTGGTTGAAGTATGTCTTGTCTGTAATAGGTTATATATATATATATATATATAGTATATATAGTATTTAATTTAGTTTTACTCTATACTTAGAACAGTTCAAAGAAGGATTACATACACCTGTACATGATTCACCATGTTTGATTTTGACAGTTGTGGCAGCATGGTAATACATGGTAATAGGCCAATAGTAAAGCTGGACGGAGGACTTAAAATCCACATTTAGTCTCTCCTTGTAGGCATAAATGGTGATAGACTTAAAAAGTGATGGCCATTATATCCTACATCTATGAGTGAGGAGACACGTGTTAATTTATGATCATTTGTGAATGACAGCTCTTTTGGGAAATGCTTAAGCTTAAGAGGGTTTCCATAATCATCATAGCATTAAGATGCTTTTGGGAAGCAGGGCCAGTGCTGTTCCTCAGAGACTGACTCGAACCGCAGGTTAGTCATAAAATCAAACTAGTTCAAACAGAACATGGCAGAAATGGAACATGATATTCATAGGTATGTTTTCATTAGTGTACCTGTTTTTGTTCCCTTTTTATATCTACAAACACTGTGGGTCCTCTTCCACAGAGTCTGCCATATTGAACTGCTATGTTTCCTCCTCATGGTGACTGGCCTCAACGTTAGAGATATAGTAAGGAGCTCGGACATCCAGAGGGAGCTCAAAGTAGAGCGTTGCTTCTTCCTGTCGAAAAGAGCCAGCCGAAGTGGTTCAGTCATCTGATCAGGATGCCTCCTGGGCGGAAGATCCAACTGGCAAGAGAGACCCTGTGGCAGACCCAGAACCTGCTGGAGGGACTATACAGCCCATCTGGCCTGGGAACACCCCGGGATCCCCGAGGAGGAGCTGGAATGAATTGCTGGGGAGAGGAACGTCTGGAACGCCCTGCTAAACCTGCTGGCACTGCAACCAGACCCCGGATAAACAGAAGGAAATGGATGGATGGATGGATGGATGGATGGTACAAGCCAATCCAAGACTCTATCAGCAGGTACAGAGTCAAGACATATTAACACACACTTAACGCTGCTCATTCCGGAAAACAGTTCCTTTCCGAGGATTGAATTATTGATGTAATCATGTGTCAGCAATTTTTAACATTGTAGGTGATAAAAACATCCATCACATGTATGTAGTCACATGTGAAAGTAACAGATCTCAGAACAGAAGAATTGAAATACCGGAGTGCCAGCAACCCCCCCACCCCCCTTTCTCTCTTTCTCTGCTGCATCACTCCCTCCTTCCACATTGTCTTTCAATCTACTAAAACACTTGGCTCAATTAGAGCAGAGCAGGAGGGATATGATAGAGTGTTTCACGCCCACCGCCCAGTCTCTCTCTCTCTCCCTCTCTCCCTCCCTCTTTTTCCCTTTCCAAGATAGTCCCTCCACCAGCAGAGAGATAGAGAGAGGGAGAGAGAGGGACACCAGAAGCAGAACGAGTATTTGCTGAGCTCCACAAAATGGGGAGAAAAGACTGCAGACCATCAGATCATTAGTGCTCTCCCATTTTCGCTCTCCCCCTCTCTTTCTCTCTCTCTCTCTTTTCCTCTCACACAGTGCACTCTCTCCATTTCTTTCTCCACCTCTCCTTATCATCTCTACTGCCTGTCCTCTCTCTTTCTCTCTCTCTCTTTCTCTCTCTCTCTCTCTCTCTACCTCTCTCACTCTCTCCCACTAGTGCAGAGCTAATGTGCTGTGTTGGTCTGTAGCAGTCTGCAGCACTGTGCTCTGCTGTATAGGGTCCACTACAACGTCAGTAGAACACACACACACACACACACACACACACACACACACACACACACACACACACACACACACACACACACACACACTATACTACAGCCTCAGTCAGTGGAATGCCCTAAACCATTCATGTGCTCCCAAACTCATGCATGATCTGGGTTGAAAGCTCTGTCTGTCTGAAATTCTGTTCATATACTGCTAATGTGCAAAAACAAGTAAGCTTTGAAAAGGAAAATAATCCCACCTGGATTATGTTAATGGTGAGTTTAACGTGATATTAGTTTGCCTATAACATCTCCTCTTTTGTGGTTATATTTAGGGACTTACTGCACTTCAGTTGGACTAACAATCAAAGAATAATTGTGGTTTTGGTTTAAATTTGAAACATTTTCAATGGAACATGATAAAACTTTTCTGTTTTTTGTAATATGGTTCTCATTCCCACTCTGCGTCCCGCCTAACTTTGTTATCTGGGTTGAGATAGGTACGTAACGCTTTACAGCACCAAATCAAACACCAACTTCACTTATTTTGGTGAAACTATATATATATAGTTATATAATAAACTTCTCCCAATCAAAAAAAGACCTGAAACATTTTGGGAGAAAATGTTTTTATTGTGTCGATATTCAGTTGAGACTCGTTTCTCAAAATCCACTGGACAAATTCAAATTTTGACCTCATGATGTCGATACAAAAAATCAGATGATCACTAATGTTATTAGTGAACCACGAATGTCTGAACCAAATACCATCGCAGTCCATCCAATAGTTCTGATAGTCTGGACCAAGAGAGTTAACATTACACATTGTGATCTTAAGGGGACCTATGTGCCGGGAGCAGTCTCTTCCTGGAGTATCTGCTGGCATTAAGCTATAAATCTTCTCATCTTCTCTCGTCAACTAATTTAAAGGGCTTATTTCCCAAAACGCAGCCTGTTCTCACTCCCAAGTCCCAACTCTAGTATCATTTCTTGACAGGCTATAATGTTTTGATGTGCCACTGATGTCGGGTGATGTACTGTAAAGAGTGAGAAAGTGGGGGTGGACTGATTGGTCAAACAAAGACAAGACTGCTGTTTCTGTCCTGAGTGGAACCAATATTGACTTATTTTTAAAGGTCCAGTGTGTGGATTTCTGAGTATTTATTGGCAGGAATGGAACACAATATTCATCAGTATTTTTTCATTAGTGTATAATCACCTGAAAATAATAATTGTTGTTTTTAAGCTGTCATAATATGAGCCCTTTAGTGGGTCCTCTTCCATGGAGCCCCCAATGTTGACCCTCCAGTGGCCCTGAGCAGACAAACCAAACCCTGATCTAGATACAGCGTTTTGCTTTTAATGTGAATTTGGCAGCCAGAGTTTCTCCTACATGCTTGGAGGGAGAGGGTGACGCATGGGAGAGTATTTATTTGGTTGCAATCTTGGTTTGCAACTTCACAACTAGGTCCCACTAAATCCTACACACGCTACACACTCGACCTTTAACACAACCCAAACAGTGATCTTTTACTCGACTGCAAACCAAACTGCAAGGTTTAATAAAATGTAAAATATAAACATAACATAAAATGTGAAATGTTTCCCAGTAAATTTTATTTTGAAAGTCGGAGTGGACAATGTATTTTACATGCTATGCTAACTATGGTAACTTGACCACATGCACGTGCAAAACTGATGCTACAGGGTCACTGCGACATGCTAGTTTGACAGGAAAACTGACTAAACTGCTGTTTTTGATGAGCTGCTAAGTGTTGCAAGCTGTTAAACAGTCCCTTTAAGACTTGCCTTTTAGCACATTTTATCCCCTCACAGCCCGGTAACCTCATATACTTGTCGTGATGATGGTTAACACTTCACAGTACATATCGGTGAAGTCAAGAGGGTCCAGTCCAAGTGGGTTGAAATTTGAACCTGGGGCTCTTTCTAACTTTGGCAGAGGAGATGCATAAAGCAGACACACTGTGAAAAGGTCTTATTTTTAGTTCAGGCTTTTATCATATTTTTGACTTTTGAAAGAGGACATGCTGCTGAGTTCAATGACCTACAGGCTCCTACAACTCATCTAAAACCTCCAGTTGGCAAACTGGAAGTGCACTGTCAGCTTTTCTTAGTTTCTAAAAACATACAAGGATATGCTGTCTATAAATATACTGTAAATATATATATATATATTTTTTTTTTCATGTACATATATACTGACACTGTATTTACTGCAGCGAAAGTGGTCTCTCCTTTTATCTGTACCTCAATTTCCTGTCCGTCCCTTCCTCCACTCTTTCTCAAATCTTCTCTCACCTTTCATCCCCCCTGCACTGGGAGACTTTTTTCTCTGCCTCTTCCTCATCCTGTCCTCCACGAGAACACGCTGATCAAAAGTGACAATAGACTGGACTCCATGGCTTTCTCCCTTGTCATCTCTGCTCTCTTTTCCCTTCAGCAGCTTTTCTCTCCATCCATACACCCTGTCTTCCTCTCCTCTGCTTCTTATGGACTCTAGACTTGATCATTGCTCCGAAAAACTGACAAGGAACAGGTGTGTAAAAACAAATGAAAAATAAATTAAATCTGCAGTTTTAGCTATCAAATCAAGTTAAACCGCACACACTCTGCACACACACGCACACACACACACACACTGTTTTTTCTCATGTTTGAACACAGTGCAGCAGTGTTGGTGCTGTCCATGGTGCTGAAAGCAGACGGGCCAAGAGGGAGCAGCAGAGACTCTTGAGAGCTTTCCTCATCAGTCCTGTACTGAGCCTGTAGTGAGGGGAGGAGAAGCCAGATGTATTTATGAACTGTATGTATCAATGAATAACTAATTGCTTGGTTATTCCAACAAGTACAGATAAGAGCCATGCATAAATGATTAACAGTCATGATGGTAACAAGGTGTGTATGAAGCTGTAATGACTGACGACACATCCACACTGGAGACTGTGGTCATGATTATTTATACATTTGAAGCAAATGCATCCTTTAGAATAGCTTCAGCCCGTTATATGAATTTGATTTGGACATTTGAAAGTGTCTCTTTGTTGCATTCCTCAGTGTTTAAACAAATGAGAATAAAGCTTGTCTTTCTTGTTTGGGTTTTTTGTATTTAGTAATTCTCTCTCTTTTTGTTTTGCAATCCCTTTCTATGCATCTTTATTGTCTACATTTGTCTGCAATTTTAAGTTTGGTTACAAGACACTACAGGGTTTTTTTTTTTTTTTAAATCTCTAACTATGATAGACAGCTAGCTTACTAATGTTGATCACTTAACTTAATGCTGCTGTTTATTAGCAAGAATTATATGTTACCATCCATCCATCCATCCATCCATCCATCCATCCATCCATCCATCCATTTTCTTCCGCTTATCAGGGGTCTGGTCGTGGTGGCAGCAGTTTTAACAGGATGTTCCAGATGTCCTTTTCCCCAGCAACACATTCCAGCTCCTCCTGAGGGATCCCAAGGCGTTCCCAGGCTAGATGGCCATCTAATGGGTTCTTGCACTGCCCTGGTGTCTTCTTCCAGTTGGTGTGCCAGGAACACCTCCAGGTGCCCAGGGGGCATCCTAATCAGATGGTCGAACCACCTTAGCTGGCTACTTTCAACACGAAACAACAGCTGCTCTACTCTAAGCTCCCTTTTGAAGTCGCGGGCTAAACCTGAACACCAGAGGAAGCTCATTTCGACTGTTTGTATCCGCGATCTTATTCTTTCAGTTACTACTCAAAGCTCATGACCATAGGTGCGGGTTTGAAATGTAGATGGACTGGAAAAGTGAGTCTTCTGGCTACTTGTTCCGCACAACGTCCACAGTACTGGTGCAACCTGCTCGTACATTCTTCCATCACACAAGAACAAGTCCCAGAGATACATGAACTCCTTTGCTTGGGGCAACCATTGGGCTCCCAATCCGGCACAATGGTTCAGTGGTTATTACTGCTGCCTCACAGCAAAAAGGTTCAAACCAACCAGGTTGTTTAGAAAAAACAACGTACAGTGAAGACATAAGGTTCCCAAGGATTAGTTTTAGTCTGTTTGGCTTGTAGCTTCTGTACTTCAGCAGGATATATAAAATAGCTAGCTATTATTCCAAGGTCACGATAGGAAAGGAGTTATGTTCTTTTCTCACAAGCATTTTGCCACATACAGCAGCATGTGGGCTGGCCACTTGTGCATTCATTTCAGCAAGATTATCTTTTGCACTTGCAGAATGAGTCAAAGAAAATGTTTTGTCAAATGTAGATCTACTAGCTACAAATTATATAACTGAACTAATCAAGTTTATGAATGCAACTCCGTATCATATTATGTTTATGAATGCAACTCCGTATATATTATGCAATCTATTCCTCTCCTGCTTTTTCCTCTGTTTTGTATCTAGAAATGACTAGTGGGTCAGCCATGTTTGCTCTCTTCACACACTCACATACATGAACACACGTACTCTCCTTCACACATGCCTCTCACAAGCGCGCGCGCGCACACACACACACGCACCCACGCGCTTTTACAAACACAGAGCTATGCACAAACCGTCACAGAGATAGACAATGCATTAGCACATGTAAACACACACACACCCATACGCACACTCAGTTAATTAAGTTAACATGCTGACTAAGGCGCTACAGAGCTCTTTGCTGTATGACAGTGATAGAGGAGGGGACACGTGCGCACAAAGTACTTACATACGAAGAACACACATGGACAGGACAAGATGGGACAAAGTCAACCTGGAAGGACCTGTATTTGTTTTGACATTGCACCAATATGCAGGAATATATGTGAAACAAAATACATTATTTGTCTATTACCTCAGCCATGTAAGCATTTTCTGATCTGAATGTTTAAAAACTTGAGTTGAAGTATATCTACTTTATAACATTATACTTCAATAACACTGACAGACTCAGACAATAGTTAGGATAGTTAGGAGAAATATTACTGTATGCAAACACTGGACATTATAAACAAACAGTATAAATAATATCCCACATGCAGTAGCAATGCAGTAGTGACAACAACAACTACCTAAGAAACAATGGTAGACAGCGATCAGCGCGTCCGAAAAAAGACCTTCTACATACAAAGGTATGTTGAACGCCGGTACATACAGTATACTGAGTACGTAGTGAATAGTATGCAATTTTGAATGCAGTGATTATCTTAAAACCTTGTGCCTACACTACCCACAATGCAACGCAGCCACTGACAGATCAGTCTGAAAATGTGTCAGAGGTGTGTCATGCTACTAGCAGCTAAAGTAGCCTCAAGCCTGCAGCAGGAATGGGCTACAGAGGTTAGGTCAACTCACTTCTTTCTAACTCCAAACCACCAAATTTCTGTCTTAAGTATCAAATATCATCACTTGAAGATATTTATCAGACTTCAGACAGCTCTCTCTGGACTCTCTGAAGGCTTTGGATAACTTTTTAGTACTCCCAAACACCTAGAAACACACACTGATGTAGGAAATTGGTGCAGTTCCCATTTCAGTTTAGTGTATCTGTCATCATGGTTAAAAGAAGAACCAGCTGGTGAAGTTTAGGTACTGATCGTGGTCACAATCAAAAGAAACCAACTATGATTGTTGGTAGGAAACTTGAAACAAATAGCTTTCTGCCTTGGCAAAGTCAAAGATGCTTTGTTGACTCATCAATCCACTATGTAGACTGTAAGGTTCTATAAAAACGTCACACCAAGAGGTCTTTGACAGGGAAGCATGGTCTGAGCCAGGGCATGTCATTGCAAAAATGACCTCTTTGAAGTAAAATGTTCCATCACTGCAATTGTGCAACATATAAATCAAGGGTAGGATCAATGCTTTCTCTGTCTTAGATTTTATTAGACCTATCAGCATTTATATTATGATTTAAATCTCTAGAAACAAATATCTGCATATGTATGAGGCAAGGGACCAAGATTCTGGCACCCTAAGCATTCTGGTTTCTGGTTTGTAGAGTAGTATTGACCACGTCATGTTTGAGTGGGCAGTTAAATGAGACAGTCCTTGTGTAGAGCAAAAAGAGGCGGAATGTTTTGGCCAAAAATGCAATTTTGGAACCCATTGCTATCGCCTGACAACATCCATCCATCCATTTCCTGTAACCTCATATCATCATCAGGTTCATGGGGGACTGGAGCCTATCCCAGCTGACTTAGGGCGAGAGGCGGTGTACATAATCATCTGCATTCATATATCTGTTTATAGAGATCAGCAGAAATGTGTCTTTCTTGTCATTCTTGCACATCAAGTTGCTCATCCATTTTCCGGATATCTGCTGGCTACTATGGAGGAAACATGGGCCAATTCTTTGTCAGACAATATCTGATGGGTTCTGAGATTGTGATTTAGCCAAATTACAAAAGGAAACTTAGCAAGGATCCCTGTTCACAAACAATCTAGCTTTAGCTGCCTACAAGCACCAATTTCTAGCCCAGTCCTGGTAGCTAGTTAGCAGTCAAGTACTAACCAACAGTAAATAACAGCGAAACAGATGGAGAAGCCTTTCCTCTTCAAATAGCCGTACTTAAAAATTTGTCTCTTTTTCTCACGATCCTCATTATCATCTTCTGATGAATTCACTGCACATCAGCTTATGAAAGAAACCATACCATTGTCTTCCATGGTCTCCATGTTGATTTCCATATGACCGCATTCTGCATGTGACATTGAATTGACAGATTGTGGTTTGGTGCATTAGGTTTAGTTCAGTTCAGGACTGTGACCAAAAATCAGATCTGAGCAGTAAACCAGAACTGAGTGCTAAGGCTTATAGTGTGAAGATAGCCTATTACTTCCAAATAAATACATTGTTAACAGAATAAATGTAATGATTAGAATAATGATATCATTTTTGAAGTAAATTTATCAGGTGTATTTTATAGTATTGTTTATAAACTTCTGGAAGGATTAGTCCTGAAACCTGGAACCTGGAGTTTGCATTTTAGCACTTCTGGTTCTCTCATTTTAAAGACACTTTTAAAAAAGGAAAATGGTATTTGGTTAGATGTCTGGAATAAAATTTGTGGCTAACACAAGTTAAAGAGATTGTCTAGTTTTGTTCTACAACATAAAATACATCAGTAAAAACTCCACTCATGAATTGAGAAGCTTTTACGTGTTGTAACAGTTGCTAAAAAGTGGCAAAATGAGACTGCAAAGGTTGTTGGGGACGTTAAATGTCATCACTAAGAGCATAGTTGTGGTGATGCATCCACAGAAGTCACACATTCATGGTGTAGCTCATTTTGGCTTTTTAATTCTGGCTATTAAGTGGTTTTAATTTGTGGCATTTGTGAATTTGTCTAAATATATAGGGAGCCAAAAGTCCACAGTGGCAGCATAAACATCGTACCCTACATTGTTAACTGTCCACTAGAAATACAAATTTCGAATTCTTCATTGCAGTGTTGTGAAAACTGACAACAACTACAATCTGCAATTTATTTTTAGCTTCAGCAATTAAACATCTTTGTTGCCATGTTTTCAGCAACTAGTGGTTTCTGGTCTGAACGCCCACTAAGACGGTGGTCACAGACATTAGCCAGTCAGTCATCTCGGGGGGCTGACCTATCAGTTGGCATGGCCTAAAGTCTCCGAAAACATTTGAACAAATTTGTACAGTGTCCTCAATAAAATGTGCAAAGCAATCATTTGGAGTGTTTTTGGCTGAATGTTGACTCGAGAGGAATTGGGACAGTACTTGGGCTGAGACTGATTAAGTTTAACAAGCACACAAGAACACGAGAAAAGACAAAAAATGTAAACTGTGAAGGATCTACACATTACAAAACATAAAAGTCAGTTTCAATATTGTTCATCACTGAACTGACGATGTAGGCTAGAAGTGAAGGAGTCAGACTAAAGTTAAATCGAGCCATTTCAGAGCAGACTTAACAAAGACAGTATCACATTACTTATTGCTACATCGCCATAATTGCTGGAAAGGAGCAATCATTTATGCTAATAGTTCCACTGCTGCTTTTCCTGCTATAACAAGTTAAATATCTGATTTATTTACGAACAACGAGAGAGCTCTGATGTCCTCCAAAGAAAGGGCATGACAGCAAAGGCTGGTGACCACTGTGTTAATATCCAGTGAAGCATAGCTGTATCGTCTTTTATAACATGTTGAATTGTGTATATATGGTCTTGTAGTATATATATATAAATATATCATAATCATGTAGCAACCGCTTTTATTTACTCACATTCTAAATCAGTGCTAACAGTGTAAACCTCGTCCAGCCTGCTTTGGTAATATTGTTCTTAATGATGATCATGCAAATAAAGCAAATTTGAAAAAACGAGGGAAGAGAGAGACAGGGGGAGACGGATGAGAGAAAGAGACAGTGATAAATTGGTTGGTGCGCTGACTTAGCGGAAAAAAAACACAGGAAAATAGTGTGTGTGTGTGTGTGTGTTGGAAAGATGGGAAGAGTGCAGCAAGCGCAAAGTACAAGAACACTGTTGGTACAGAATTCATAACTAGGGAGACGGAGAGAGAGCTGTTTCTATAATTACAGACAGAGTGGTGAGATGCTTTAACAGAGAGGGAGACGGGCGGATACTTTTTTTAAAGGAATAGTTCAACATGTGAATGAGATGGAAAGAATCAGGATCAGTCTTTAAGTCTGTGGGTTGATTACACAGCTGGAGTCAGGGTGTAGTTAGCCTAGCTTAGCATAAACACCCTGTCCATAGCAGTGCAGTTTGGCATGTGTGCATAGGTTTGGTTTGAGCGTCTGTACATACACAGTGCTAAACGTAGCAACCTCACTAAGACAACAAGGCTCTGGGAGGCTGAGAAGAGTCACTGTGCCTGGCTGTTGTTTGCAAAGAAACAGTTCAAGTACACAAACTTTTTTTATAGTCTTTCTAAAACTAAAAAAAACAAGAACAAAGGTGTAATAATCATATCAGACAGAGACGCATTGCTACAGGTGCAGCCACTTCAAAAACACCTTAGCAATGCGGATTAGCAAAACACCTGGTGCACCTGTGGAGTGCGCCTGTGTGCGCAACCGGGTAAACAAATGTGATTAGCCATTGCTGTGCTACTGGATGAGAAAGGAAGAAAGTACTTTTCCATGTGTTGTGTCTGCTAATACAACCTCACATCTGCATGTTCCACTGTTCCAATTGTGCTCCGAAGAGGAAGGGACCTGGTAAAGTAGTCAAGCCCACCTATTGCTTGATTTGATTGGCTGCTTGGGCCAAGTGTGACATTGACAAGCAGTGTGAAAACCTGAGGGTATTTGAACTTTTATCCAAATCTAAAGCTGCTGGCGTGCGGTGCAAGAGAGGACGCCAACAAAGTGTGACATGCTTCTAGTGACTGGACTGGAATGGAATAAACAGCGTGTTTATCTGGGCAAATATATAGCATATCATTAACTAACCACATTCATTTGTGGGGTTTGGGGATCAGGCTACATTTAAAAGAAGCTGTGTTAATGACTTCATGACTCCACTATACTGTGGAGTATTTCTGCACCGTGTTCTGGGTAATGTTGGCAGCTCTGCCCTGCTCTTTATTGAATGTCGGAAGGTTTATACTTCAGCAACTCTGGCCAGTGCTACCCGATAAGTATTACATTTATTTTCTCTTGTAACAATGTAAGTAAGGCCTAACAGGGTAACAGTCTATAATGTAACAGTCTATAATGTAACAGTCTTATATCAACTTCTGAGGATGTAGTCATCTGGAAATATTCAAGTCAACCTTTTACAGTGTTTTCAATCAACTCATGAAGCTAACATGAGTTTAACTATCCAGCTTGCTAACTGTCTTTTGAATATTTGTTTGTCTCTGTAAAGACTAAACACATGAAATACAAATTAGAGAACGTTGAAGTTGTTGCTAGATGAATCGTTACCCTTCGGACAGAGCCAGGCTAAGCTAATCTAGGATCTAATCTAGCAGTGTCCTGACTCTAGCTTTGTACTTAACACACTGATGATCATCTTACTCTCAGAAGGAAAGCAAATAAGTGTATTTGCTGAAACGCTGAACCACTGCTTTAGCAACACCAGGAGAAAGAAAACGACCTATTACATCAGTGACGGAGGGAAGATCAAGGGCATAAAACTGCATTGTTGCTACAGAAAGAGAGAGAGAGAGTCTTTACCTGAATGCCTCTCTTGTCCTCTCTCTCTCTCTCTCTCTCTCTGTGCAGTGCAGTTTTTGCATCTCTTCCTTGGAGCTGTTATACCGCAGTGTGGTACACGGGGACATCTAAGGGCCAAAAGAGAGAACTGCAGGAGACAAAACACTGCAGTCTTCCCTTGCCCCTCCTCCTCCTCCTCCATCTCCTCCTCTTTCTCTCTCTCTTTCTCTCTCTCTACCTCTAGCTGTCCATGTGCCCCCTCTGACCTCCTTGTTTCCTCACTCCTCCCCTCATGTGTGGCGTCCTCTCCTCTCGCCTTTCTTGTTTCCCACGAACGCAATAGAAGATGACAGTTTAGGGTTGCGCTTCGAGTTTATCATAAAGAGGAAATATCGAGAGGAGAGGGAAATAATAATATATTTGACTGATGTAGACTAAAGTGTTTTCTTTTGACTGGACCTTTTTTTTCTGTGAGATGTTGTAATAACAAGAAATGTTCACACAAGTTGTTAAACACAAAAACATTAAGTTCCCTCACTGCTTTAATCATGTATATTCACTGAACTCAACTTGAACAGTTGCGTTAAGGGGTTAAGTTCAATGAACTTAAAAAAATAAGTCTGATAACTTTCAGTTATAAGGTCCAATCAACAACTGTTACAGTCACCGGTGCATGTTAAAGTCAGATTTGCTTGGTAGTTTCATTGTCAGACATCACAGCTCTGGCTGCTCCTGTTGCAGGCTCTTTGTAACTGCTGCTACAAAGACACTACACGAGGCTGCCCCCCGATGGCCTTGCAGTGATTAAAGTACTGTTTTCAGTAATGAAAAGTGGACGAGTTTACAGTTTGAGATTCAGTAATTACATTACGTTACTAATCGCGGTAATGCTTCGATACATTGACATTTTGTGGGTTGGGTATATGCTGATGTTGGTGTATCTCTCTTCAGTTGACAGCCCGATCCAAGAAGTGTTAGCTTGGCACCAAAGAGGAAAAAAAACATGTCTCCTGGTAGTTCCACTATTCAGGAATCAGCTCCAGGGCTTGTTCAGGGTTTGTCTGGCGGGTGAACCCTGTAGCAGCTGCTGTTGCAGTCACCAGAGTTAATGTGGAGGTTTTGAAATCATTTTTAATGACTAACAAGTTTCAAGGATTGGTAGGCTTCATCATGATTAGCATTGTTTTCATCGCTGAGGGAGATATGACTTGTCTTTACACATATTAAAGACACAGAGCAGGTTTTCGTTATATCTGTCTTTAACTATAAAAAGAAGGGATTAAATGGTCAAACAATGCGAGTTCATTAAATATTAGATGATTCTACTTTAAGTCTGTATGGTGTGACCAGCAGCCACATGCTGCTGTGTTCAGTCCACAGGCGTGTGGTGCAGAGGGGCTCCCTCTTGTGTTCATTGTCAAATACTGCGATAATGATGGCAATTAAAACGACATAATAACAGTTTCTGTATTTCTTAACACGATGGCCTATTGATTATTCTCCCTTCCAGTGCTGAAATATGTTGATTTCACGCTGACACAGTCAAGTTATAAAAAATGAAACCAGCTGTTAACAGCTGATGTTTCCAAGAGCTGTGGATTTCCAAGATGGCTGCCAGAGGGCACGTTACCTGAGACCTGCACCTAGCACAGGATGCCCCTACCAGTGTTTTTCTACTGCACAGCCATAATAAATGAGCAGGGAGACAGGCAGGACGCTGCTGGATTAATAATGGATGAACACAGACAGAGAGAGGGAAAAAGAGAAGGACTACTGGAATCACATACTCAAAACCTTGCATATACAAGCCCAGTTTCCATGACTGGTGGAAACCTGCTACAGACTGCTGCTGTCAGTCACACACACATGCATAAGTGGATGTATTGAAATGATTTGCTATTATGCAGAGTTACCTTGGTATTTCTACAAAGAATTTAGAACCAGAAGATGAAATACAAATACCGCTTTGAAGGCTTATGATGTGCAAAGACACAGCACAGCAGTCTGAGAAAGTACTTACCAAACCTCAAAATCACTGTGACAGAGAAATTGCCCACTCACATTACAAAGTAATTCACCAAGAATCTGTGTGGAACGTTCCACAGGTAAACAGGTGATACTATCATGATTGGGTTTGAAAGGGGCATCCTCGAAAGAGTTCACAAGTAAGGTCGGGGTGAGGTTCACCACTTTCGTAAAAACTGCACGGCCAAGTTTAAGAGCAACATTTCTCAATGCACAGTTGCAAAGAACTTGTGGATTTCACCGTCTACAATGCATAATATCATTAAAAGATTCAGAGAATCTGGATAAATCTCTGCAATTAAGAGGCCCAGAATCAACGTTGGATGCCCATGATGTCACTATACGGGCTCAGGAACACTTCAGAAAACCGTTGTGGGTAAACACAGTTCGTAGCAGCATCTATACATTCAAGTTAAGACTCAACCATACAGAGAGAAAGCCAGGTATCAAACAAGAACATCACTGATGGTGAACATGGTCTGAGCTTGTCGAAAAGTTCACGTTTCAGACTGTCGTGTCCTCCAGGCTAAATTTATGTTTGACAAAAGGTCGGTCTCTCCTGTGTTTTTATATTGCTGAAAAGATTTTAGCAATTCTCCAGAAGTAAATGTGACACAAAGTCTGATGTGTTCTGTATCACAACCCCCTGAACAGCAGTGAGCATGTACATGCTCACGTTCTACGTACAAACTCAACACCTCTCCTCCATCATCCTTCCTTCCATCCATCCATCAATCCCTCTTTTGCTCATCCCTTGTTACAGGCTAATTAATAAAACTACCCTTTTCTGCTAATTGTCTACCGTTTATAGGACCACAGGAGACACCAGGGAGTGAGAGCAGGAGAGAGAGTAACAGGGAGAGATAAAGAGAGAGGTAGCAGTGTAGGGCTATAATTATGTTAAGCCAAATCACACATGAACTTGATAGAGCTTATTCTTAGCACAGGAAATGTAGGAAAATGACAGGAAGGAGGAGGACGAGTTTATTTCAGTTCAAAGAGCGTTTAACAAGGCTGATCTAATGCGCCTTAAAGGGAGGAAAACACAGAAAGAAGAAGCAGAGGGAAGTGAGAGAAGAAAGACTGTAAACTGCACTCCTTTCTGGCCTCTTATCCAAAGGCTTCCACGCAGTGTACAATTACAGCGATCTCACCGGTTCAGTACATGTCACACTGTGAGAATTTGTAGCTACTGCTTTTTATTAGCCAGGCCAGCAGCATGGCTCTAGGGATGGCAATGTTGTCCTGTCTCCACCAGACTGAAATCACTCAACAACTACAGAATGGATTGTCATGGACATGGATGAAACCAAAGAGTGTCATTTTATGGTTATGTGTGCTTGTTTATGACTTCAGATTAAACTCAGGTTTTCTATTTAGTGTAGTATTTTTTATGCAACATTGTGTTGTAATGGTGCAAATGGAGAAATCCATGGGCATTTCAAATCTGGCTATATTGTTTACCTGAATAAACTTGGAAATTGAATCATTAACTATCTCTGAGTGAAGGGCAGGCTGTCATCATGTATGAATAAAAGTAGTGGAATGAAGGGGAGACAAAAACCTTGGACAACTGCAAAACACCAACAATGTCAAAGTAGGGCCGGATGATATGGTTTTAAAATAGATACAATATATTTTGATACACATTTTCCCCAAAATAACAGAAAACTCTAAACGTGCAAGCATATGATGATTTTGTAAACCATGATGCGCCGCTGTGGATTAAGCTACCCAACAGTATATAAAGTAGTTACACAAACTCAACCATGAACATCTAAAGCAGTAAAATGTGAGGCATCCCCTTTTTGATTTAGAAAAAAGAATCAAAATAGCTTAAAACCAAGATCTCCCAAATTTGTTTCAACATCAGGTGATGATTGGTCACATTTTTCTTCTGTGATTTATTTGAAATATGATCGTAATCCGCCAGCACCTCTACGCACGTTGTCCCAAGAGGAAACAAGACTGCAAATTGAAGCAGTTGTCGATCCCTTGTGGTCAGCAGTCAGTGACGTAAAAAAACAGAGAAGTCAATAATAATTAGGTTTTTCAAAAATTCAATCTGTCGAGTAATGTGTGTGAGATTATCTGCAGACACACACGTGACCAAACACATGATCCCTTTGCCACGTTTCATTTGAGTAGTGGATGTTCATTATGAACCTCATTTCAACTGTTCATGCTGTTTTTCAAATCTGTTCATCTTGTATATGTCTTAGCTTAATTAAGTGATTCTAAACTGTGTGTATGTACCACTGGTGATATGCAAGCCCCCTCTCATGGTACGCGGAGCAATCTGCAATATTTTTAAATCTAAATATTTAAAATGAAACTCATTAATCAGAATTATGTTTAAGTTCTACTACAATTAAAATAAAATAATTATAATATTGCTAAAATGTAATTTACAATCAGTCTTTCCTGTGATTTTATTTATTTTTTCAATGTAAGCCTGCTACGTAGTCACGTTCAATACGTCACCCCGATTTGTTATGAATTAAACTGTGATGGGAAATTAGTAAGTGGAGCTAAAATTAAAGGTTCTAAAATACTGTAATTGTGGCTGCAAACAGGAACTATTAGCTAACCAGCTTCAAATCAGATCCTGTCTTTCACGGTCATAATGGTGGTACTTGGAGAGCCCGAAAGTACTTACAATATAAAAACAAAACAAAAAAATAAAGTGGAAAAAGTAGCCTGTAGTTCTTCTTTGTCACCAACTACACCCTGTGTGTCAAAGGACAGCACTAGCGAAGAAGAAAAAATGTGTACACCCACTGAGGAATTTATTGCTTCAATTGACAATATTTACCATCAGTGTTGAACATCCACATAAACCTGGTGCATTTCCCCTTAAAGTCAGAGATGGGGAAAAAAAAGCCAGAGAACATTTTTCTCATCAGAATCCCTTTAATTTGTTTTTTTGAAAGAACTGTGACAAACATATGTCGTGAGTGGGACACATACAAGCTAAAGTTAACTCATCAGCGCTCTCTGGTGGACAAACTCTCTCATGGTTTCGACTCATTTCAAAACATATCTTTACTGACATTTACTGTTAGTTATTTTGCACATGAATGTGTGAAAAATCCAGCTGTTGCATTTTGGGATGCAGCGATTAACAAATTTCATGATTAACGGCGGTACAAAACATCACAGGTCTGGAACTGTGAAGTGCTGATATCACTTGCACGAGGTAGCGGTGAGCATGTAATGAGAGATGTCCTCCATTTGCTAAATAAACGAAACCTGCTCATGTGATTTTAGACATCTGTAGTGCTGTGACATAAACGAACGCATTGTAATTGTGAAACTAGAATTGTACCATGGAAATCTATAATCGTTGCATCCCCGGTTGCATCAGCTGTACATCAACTCTGAATGCTCCCCATTAAAAAATAGTATAAAAAAATAATGCATCAATCTACTATTGTATCAAAATAGTATCACTGCTGCTCAAAGTCACACTGAGGAAACACTTCATGTGCTCCATGGACTGCAAAGTGACATTCACAGGGTAGGAAACCTTCCACATCATGTTTGTGCAGAGATTCATATTAATGCCATGATTTCACAACTTTTAAAAGGCACAAGTTTTCAAAGAGTAAACATAATGTGGCTTTATATGTTTTAAATAAAGGATAATATATAAAGAACATGAGGCATTTGAATGGCAGGTGAATGTTGTCTTAAATATTAATTTATAATATGGGATGGTTTTTATTGTTTAACTTTGATATCACAACTCTGACCGTTCGTCTGCCATTCTGAATACATCAAATCATTTTTGGTAATATTGCTCTGTTGTTCATTATTATCTTAACTACCGTAACCACAAAAAAAAAAAAAACTTAATTTGCATAATTTGTTTAATAATTTAATAATTTACATTATGAGCAGGTCTCATGATTGTTTCCACCTGATGTGCAGTGTTATTGCTGATTAAACTGCTCCCCCCGACTACAATATGATCCATGATGCAGGATAAAATATGAAATGACAGATTAGGAAAAATCTGTCTCATTTTAATCAAACACAGATTCACTATTTTTTCAACTAAATGGAAAATGACTATTGGAAATTTAAGAAATGGAAAGATTATATGACACCTGAGTTCCTTCTGTTATTTGTGCTGGTATAAAAATGTATGTGCTCATCATCAGACTTCAAACTCATCTTCAGTCCTGTTACCTGTCCCCATTACCCTTCAGCGGCAGGTCTGTCTCAGTCTTAATAGGTATAATAAAGTTTGTACTTAAAAGTGCATGTCTGTCCTGTCATCTTCATAAATGTTTACAATCTATGATTTAGTCATCATGATCGTCTTTACTCATTTTGCCGTGTAGGACTTTTCTGTACTGCAGGTCTGTCTGCCCTGAAGATGGATCCCTCATCTGCTCTGTCCCAGTTTTTCCTCCTTATAGATTTATAGAGGGGGTTATATCTTTATAAAAACGGATGATTTGTGATATTTGATAAATAAAACTGACTGTTTAAGAACAGCTGGATAAGCTACAATAAGAGACAGGGGAGACTCTCGAGAGACCACTACGATCTGCGAGGCTTTAACCACTAATCTGCTAACATGCACACTACTATTTATCATTACATTTCTGTATCTGCGTATATGTTATCTGATATACGACCGGCCGATATAAAAACTGTTTTTCCCACAGTATATAATGCAGATGAAAATCCTATGTTGAACATGTTGAAGAATACTAAACTTAAATAAAGTTTTACAATTAAGAAAGCCAACCGTTGCATAGTCATATCTGTGCACAATCCTCCGATATGACTATTTAATTTCAGAAAATAAATTAAAATACATTTTCTCCCTCTAAAAACATCCTGCACAGCAAAGAATCTGAGAAAGAATTCTGTGAATTCTTCAAAGTTGAAATGAAGAGGGAGCTCGGTCTGTCTTACATTCGTTCACTTTCTTTTTTTCACTTTCATTTCTTCAGTTTATTATAGTGTAACCACGGCAGCAGGTCCGTGCAGTCTAGAGTCTAGCTACTTTTCACGTACAGTTTCACTGCGTGCGTATACAAGCTACAGATTAACTAACCTAGTGACGCCTTCTGCGGTCATGTGACCTAACCTCGCAGGTCATAGCGGCCCGTCGAGACTCTCCCCTTAGAGAAGTTTGGTTTGTTTCATTGAGGGAGGGATCCCGCCTCGGAGCAGACCACCGTCCTTCATGGTGACGGAGCGATCAAACGAGGGGAAATTGGGACGCACCCCGTGTGGTGGTGCACTAAAGCTGAACGCTGCAGGTGGAACATTTGGAACGCAGGTGTGGAGCAGCACAAACGCTGCAGTGTCACCACCTGTTTACCGCTGTGAGGCATTCGTGGAGCTAACAATGATTTTTTTTTTGTTACTCAGCTACATTGTAAATGAGGTCTCAATGTTTTTCTGACTTTAAATAAAAGGTTGAACGAATTTCCGGGGGGACGACCTACATACGGAATCTGTTTCGAATACATGTATATGCATAGATAACATTAGAGAGGATAGAAAAGTAGAGTGTGTTTGGTGCATTTTACAGTTTGACCATCACACGGCAACATGTGGTCATGAGCAGACATGTTGTCACATGACAACCCTGAATAATAAAACCTCTGGTAAACATTTCAGAATCAGGTCAAGTACCTCTTAACTGAAAAACCTGTGCTGACCCAAGTGGCATGTTTGTGTGTGTGTGTGTGTGTGTGTGTGTGTGTGTGTGTGTGTGTGTCTCAGTGTTTGGTCATCCTCCAGGTGATAAAGCTTCCTATAGCCAGCCCGGCGACAAAGATGAAGATGAGGCCGTAGCTGTGAGAGCTCAGCGATGACACGCCCTGCATGGACGCCACCGCCAGGTCCGAGAAACTGTTGATCTGCGGAGGGACAGCTCTGATCACGAACAGGTACGTCACAACAGAAGACACATTCGAATTTCAATCACAGATACCAAACTGTCTGTCTGTCTGTACAGACAGTTTGTCCTAACTCGATTCTTTATGGACTTTATTCTACAGGCAGCAACAAGCAGCTTACACTGCTTACTGTTTACAGTATTTTTTATATTTGACATACTGCATTATTTACAAGAAGGCATGAACGAATAAGAGTCTGCTGTAGCCATTTCGTAAAGTTTATTTCATTTTCACTGCACGATTTCCTAATAGAGTCTGGGGAATCTCTGATTACTAATTCAACGGTTGTAACAGACAGTGTGTTCATAAACACCTGCTGCTTACCTTGCGAGGTAAAATTTGCATTATGGTGAACAAATGGAAATCCGATGGTGTTTTTCATGTGTGCTTAGAGGATGTCAGTTTAGTAGGCATCTCTGTTTTGAATGTGGCCCAGGACACATTAGCATTTACACTACAAAACCTATGTGGTCAAATGTGTCCCATACTACCGGCAAGTGATCTGATCACAATGTGTATAATATTCTTAAATACATATACACAGACATGCCAGAAGTAAACAGACACATTTAATTTAAATTTGAATGAAGGTGTCTATTTACTTCTGGCATGTCTGTGTACATAAGCACAGATTGCCAAAGACACATAAACAGGCTCCTTGACGCATGAATGAAAATGAATAACAATGCTGCTTCTGGTGTTGGTGTTCTCTCTTTATTGGGGTCTGTTCAGGTCCAAGAAGTTTGGATCAGTTCTAATTATCCTCTGGTCCTCTCTCTCTCTTGTTCTTGCTCTTTTTTTCTTCATTTCTCTTTAACTAGTCTGGAAGCTGAAAACATTACTGTCAATTACCGTTTAAACAGCCACTGGGTCTGTAACGTTCAGCCGCCAACAGGAACTGCCGAACCTGTAACGGCTCATGTTAGGAGGGGACACTAACTCCAAGGGCGCGGTCGCATAGTCAATTTTGCTTAGGAGCCTTCCTAACTAACATAAGAAAGAAAACATTAATTTATAATCAGGTGGCAGGTGGACAATATCCATTTATTATTTGAATTCTGACATCGATAATGACGTCACATTTTTCACCGGGCTGTCCACGTTTATATTCCCTGCATTAAAATCACATTAAGAACATACAAGAAGAATCTGGTAAGTATCTCAGCGTGTTTTGTAGTCCATCTTCTGAGCTTTGTAGTTTTACCGTCAATAACATTCGCCGTCACATCATGACGTAGTGTAGTGTAAGTGCAGTCTGATTCTTTGAACACTGCGGTCGTCTTCTCCTAAGCACGGATCCAGACAGGATCACGGATTGCGGCAAATCGTAGCAGGGTTGTCCGGGGTTGTAACTTTTTATTTCTCTGACTAACAGCTTTATTGAGCCCAGGTTATTGTTACTCCATGTCTCTCCAACCATCGGACACAAATCTAAACTTCTTTGTGTCACTATTTTGCGGTGTAAATTGCAAGTCGGACTCAGATTTAGAAGCTGATTCATGAAATAAACAAAGTCAGAACACACACACACACACGCACACACACACACACACACACATACACACACACACAGGTAGATTATCAGAGTTTAGTCTGTCTTTAATATAAATGAAGAATTTACTGTAGATACACTGAGTTCAGAAAGAGAAGGAAGGAAGCTACTTGAGTGCTGTAGGAAAGAGAGCACCTCTCTATGGGTTATTTCAAATCTAACATGGAGTCTGTGGTTAAACAGCTCCCTCTAATGCCCCTCCCCATTTTATCACTATTGGAATAATCAAAGAAATATTGCTTCATCTACACTCTCAGAGTTCTACGATGAGAGAGGAGCTCTAAAAGAATGAACAGATGACATGAACATACCCATCCTCCGTGCTCCCGAATCCAGCCCAGCAGATTCTTTTTGAAAAAGTCCACAGTCCACTTTAGGATGTCCGTCACAGACTGAGGGAGATGGGCTTCCACCAACTGATGGACACAAAAATACAAAGTTTATATGTAAAATATGGAATGTAGGACACCTTGAGGCCAAGTGAAACAAAGGGAAGAAGAACCCACCCTGACAGCCAGCTTGCCGGCGACGTAGAAGAGCACAGCGATCCTCTCCCAGTTGATCCCATGTTGGAACACTTTGGCCGCCACTTCCTTGAATCTGTCCCACTTAGAGCCGGGGCAACAAGCCACCCCATCTATGGCGCTGCAACAGAAACACAAGAGAGGATGAGGACAGTTAAAGTGAAAGAGACTCCATACCACATAAAATGTTTTAAGACGTTTTCAGTTATCTAACATGAGCGCCGAGGCTCTGAAGTTGCTGAGAGACTCACTCTTGGAACTCCTTGTCGTCTTTGACCCGGTCGCCGATGATCCGGATCATTATCCCCAGCTGAGTCACTATTTTCTGCTCCTGCGCTGTCTTCACTTCCACAGCCAGCGGGGTGAGGGGCGGGCAGTCTGAGGACACATCCTTCAGCTCCTCCTTTATGACCCTGGAAGAGAACAGGACGTTAAAACACAGGACTGACCCCTACTCACTAGTCCTCTACTGTGATCAGACGATCAAGCTCTTCCTAAACTAACAGTCAGGTTATTGAGATGTTGCCATCATGCTTCTGTGACACAGAAGAGTAATAACAGACAGCAGAAGAGCTACTCCCTCGAAAGGAACAATAGTCCAGTGTTTGACATTTAGGCCAAGTTACATTTAGGGAATATTAACACGGTTGTGATTCAGTCATGGGTACGAGACCCCAGGCCGAGTGTCAAAGTTAATCACAACCATGTAATATTCAGTATAACGGCACAACCTCGAATACAATATTGCTTTTATACTATTCTACATGTAACAGCGAGAACAGATTAGGATTTGTTTGTTTATTTAATCATTTATTTGACACAAATAGTTCCAGACCAGGACTGCACTGTTGCCAAGCAATACATAAACATTTCCTGAACACTAGCCTACTTTGTGTAGGTCTGCACCACAGGCCAGCTGCTTTGTACCATGTGTGCAACCATCGACATAAGAGTCTATTGACTGTCACTTTGGTGGAAATATATTTTTTTTTCGTGGCTTGAGGTACTAATAAAATCAAACATGTTTAATATTATAAGAAGATAGGTGCACTCTCTTCAGCTCCAAACAGGAAGCTGGGTAGTTACTCTGGTAATGGCCAAAAAAACATCACTGTAGAGTGACAGACACATGACAGACTGCAAATTAACAAGTGTTTAATTCTGTGTGTGTCTGAGCCACCGACCAGAACATATTTTAGTGAGAATTCCCAAATCTTTATGGATTACATTGATGCCAAACTGGCAATAATAATGTCGACATGTGACGTCCTTTGTCCTGACAGTGATGTGTTTTTACCGTCATGTAAGTAACTGTTCAAATGTCACATTTCTTGAAGGAAGTTTGGTGTTTTGTGCCCGCACAGTGCAGGAAGCTTTTAGTTTAACTCAAGCTGCTATTATGTTATATTTTGTAACGTCCGGTCAACACTACAGAAACACTATGTAACTGCAAACATCTATCAAACGAGCTACATGAAAGTGAAACCTCAAACAGCCAGTGTTCTTTTTTTGACAGTATGTCTGCTCAAACTTCCTGTTTTGCTGATGAGACACAAGATAAACACGATGCAACAAAAAATGCAAAGGATTCCGGGAAACAATAAACATTCCAGATGGTGAAACGCCAATTCCTGAAAGGAGCATCACACACACACACACCTTTGAATTCCCTTTATGGTCTGCCTTATCGCACGTGACTCAAGTACATAGTTAATTAGTGGTGTGATTTACTGCAAACGGGCAACGGTATTACTGTGAAATGAAACTGAAACCTGCGTGCCACCATACATTGACGCAGTTTGGTCAGTTTTCTCATTGACCTGCAGCACTGACTGCTTAGAACAAGTGGTTTTAGGTCAGCAAATACTTTTATTTTTTTCTCATTTAAATTATTTCCTACCTACTTATCCCTCTCTCCCCCCTCCTTACTAAGTTTTATGGTTCTCCATCCTATTTGTTTTAGAATTTGTTAATCTCTCTATATAACACATCCTTTACTACCTTTGTGTGCACGCCCTGTCTCCCAAATTGTACAAAGTTCCTATATATTGTGAACAGCAGAATGAATTGTACAGCATTTGCCTTTGAGTTCTGTAAAATGAGCCGCTGTTATAAATAAAGAAAAAAATCTATTTTTGACGGATTGTGTGTGACATCCATATGTCATTACAGATTTTGGCTGGAAATGGAGATTTTTCTCCTTTTTTATTTTTTTATTTAATAACATAATACTACATCATTTGTTATTACACAGAACTGACCTAAGCGGAGAGTTTTATATGATTTTATACTGAACATATGCAATATATGTTGTGCTTTATTAGAAGACGTTAAAAACAAACTTACTCTTTGATCAGAGCCTCGCCTATCCGCTCATCTGTGGAGGAATGAAAGCAGCATTAGTGAACACTGGTTAAAAAACATATAAGACATCTGACAGGGCTGTGTGAACGAGACCACAACTCTGTGTTCAAACTGGACCTCTCGGGCTCACCTGAAATACCGTTTCCTTCACACGCCATGGGTCAAAGAAGAAGACACCAACTTTAAAAAATAAAGTGAGGTCAACTTCTGTCTTCACTCAGTCAGATAAAAAACTTACAAATTTCAGGCGGGGGTGCAGAAAAAAAACGTCCTTATGAATGATATACTTTTTAAAAAGTGTTCTTAAAGTGTGTCTTAAAGACGAGCACTCCTCCGTGAATCATAAAATCCCGCAATTTACCGAGAAACCCGCATCGAAAGTGATTTTATGTCGAGCTCCGAGCCAACACTCCGGGGGCGGCGCGAATTTGAAGTCCTCGACTTAAATGCTTCCGTGTAGACACACGTAATTTCCTGCTTTGATAAAGCGTTTGTTTGTTTGTTTAACGTGAACGTCGCTTTAATATCTACGTTTGTTTTCAAGTCACACGATCTCGGTTTGATTCCAACGTTAAAAATTTTCAAGTCACACGATCTCGGTTTGATTCCAACGTTAAAAAGTAAATGGAGAGTTTAAACTTCGCCCCAATTGATTTCTTATTTATTATTAGTTTGTGTCGAAGGAAGTGATTGACAGACACACCTGACCATACTACGTCACGTGCTGTCACACCGCATAAAAAAGACACTTTTTGTAGTCTTAACATTTCAGAAACTACATATTCCAGTCTCCTGTATGTTATTTCTCAACTGTGTTTCATTTGAAAAATATATATATATATATCATTTTATTATTATTATTTTCAATATGAGCCCTCAATTTATTTTATTTTATATTTATTTATTTAATTTTTTATTATTTCAATAAATTGTAATATGTTTGTATATTTTTAATACAATTTGTTTCAATATTTGATGTCACGCTTAAAATTTAATAAATAAACAGGTGTCAAACATTTCAAAACATGTAAAAATAGACTGGATTATTTCAATGTTGGTGAAATGTTGGAGTTAAAATAAATAAATAAATAAACAAATAATGTCGTCACATGAGCGACAGTAAGGGGTTTGCTCGATTTATCGACTCGCTCGTCTGGTAGCGCGGTTAATCCACACTACGTCACGAACCCTCCGGTCACACCGGATGAATAAACAAACGCACCCGGTTGAGTTTGCTTGTCGCTTTCCGGCTACGTCACCAGTTTGCGGTAGCGGCGGTAGCGTGCGTGCCTTGTGTCTGTGCACTGACAGACTCGAGCGGCGGTGCAAAGGTTTGAGCTCCTCTGGACACTTGGGAAGTTTTTACTGTTGCCCAGGGTCAGCATGTCGTCTCTATTAAAGGTGAACAGCGAGCTGAAGAGCAAGGTGAGCTCCTCACACACACACACGCAACACGCATCACGCACCGGGCCTTAACACTGAGCTGCTCTGTGTTTACTCACCCTCATGTCACACTTACTTTTCACTGGGCTCTATTTATTATACAATGCCAGATTTATATCAGCTATATTTTGCCAGCTTTATCTGTATCTGAACTCCAGCCTTGATTTTAATTCACATATTTTTATGTGAAGCCACGTGCAGCCATAAATTACAGCTGTGCAGTGCATACAGTCATTTAAAGGTGCAGTGTGTAAGATTCAGAGCCTTTATTTTTAGAATAAGGCAGACATGAAATACAATATTCATAACTATGTTTCATTGCATGCATAATCACCTGATAATAACAATCTTTTTGGTATTGTTACTTTTTTATATCTACAGTAGGAGCGGGTCCTCTTTCATGGAGGCCGCCTGTAGAAACACCGTGTTTCTACAGTAGCCCAGAACAGACAAACTAAATACTGACTCTAGACAGGGCCTTTCAGTGTTGTTTCTCTTTTTACACAAGGAAGGTGAGGCAATTCAGCGATTACAACACTAGATGCAGCTAAATTCCACACACTGGACCTTTTTAAAGTGTAGTGGTCTGCACTTTTATAGTTCTCATTAACAAAACTAACTGTCTTAAGCCTAAATGAGGCTTGGCTAAGCGTTCCAGTCAAACATTTTTTTAAACCTTCATCAAACGCTCCTTTGTCTCATGATATGACATTCTGAGGTGAACATAAAACTTGATTAGCTGAGTTCTCTCCATTATATAGTGGCTGTGTGCGTCTGAATAAATTATTATAGTAGCACATGATAAAACAAATAACACCTTCTGGGACTTTAGGGGCGTCGTACATTACTACAAATGTTTCTAATGATGTTTAACTCCAGAGGTATCTGTAATTTTAAGACGTCTGGAGAATTACTACACTACCCACAATCTGTAGGGTGCATCCAGATGGTTTTGGTGTTATATGATCCATACACAAGACAAGGTCAACACTATTATTCACAATACACTATGGAGGTGTACATATTTACTTTACATCAGAGTGAGTGAATTATTGGGGAATTCAAAAAGTTTTTGTCACTGTTGAGCGCCTGTAAGAGTAAAAAGAGTGAACATGTGAAGAGTAGTGTTGTAACTGCCCATCAATGTGTTCACAGGTGGAAACCTTCAGGGAGCAGATCACCAGTGAGGTGAGTGTTTTGCATTGTACGGTTATGCGGGGATGTCCTCTCTGTTCCTTCTCTCTGGTTCAGGCGTCAGCATGTTCACTGTGAGTTTTATCACAACATGTTTACTTATGTTTCTCACTGTAGGCCGAACACCTGGTCTCCAGCTTTTTTCCTCAAAAACTCCTGGAGTTGGATCAATTTCTTAAGGTAGGACCATATTGTACTCGTATATATCAAATTCAGATTTTCTCTTACTTTTCATGTCTCCTCTCTTTTTTTGTGTGTGTGTGTTTGTGTCTGTGTGTGCAGACGGTAATTTTTTCCCTTTTCCATATGATCTGTATCCAGGAGCCAATTTTCAACGTAACTGACCTGAAAGAAATCCATTCAGAGATCAAGTGCAAAATCCCAGAACCCATTGTCTTCACTAACAGCCATGATGGCGTGGACATGGTGAGTCTACGGTATATTTATCACATGGTTTCCATACGGTGGATTTCATTTATTCAGTGAAAACGAATGATGGAAATGATCATGTCACTAGCTTTTTCCATGAAGAAAAAAAAAACGCTTGACGATAAACAGACTCAACTTAAATATGTTTGTGTCGCTACACTGGTACTGCACATCTGTAACTTTCAGCAGAGATGGTCACTTGTCACACAGATGCTACAAAGTTCTAACCTCCACAGATGGTTCCTACTTATTATTATAATCACTCTATCCTCGATCTGTTCGATATTTGCTGAGATATTTAATTCTGGACCAAACTGATTGGTTAAGTGACCAACAGACCGGCGTTACCATCTGTAAAGCTGCACTACTATCATGCGTAGAAGAGAAATGACGTCTTCTGTTTGTGCTGCAGAATACAAAGAAGAGGAAACTAGAGGACGGAGTCACTGATGAGAGCTGGCAAGGTAAAAACAAAAACATTCCCCAGTGTCATAATAATACATTTATTTTGTCTTTTATTTTATGGGAATCTGTCTCGGCAAGATCAAAAAAACGTTTTACAAAGCTGTGTGAACATCCTAATCCAGAGATAGGAGCGAGAGAGAGTGAGTGAGTGAGGGAGAAGCATGTGATTGACCAAATGACCAGACCGATTTGAGCAGGCTTTGATTGAAACGGTCCAGAGCAAAAGAGGCAGAACACATTCGTCTGACAACTATTTAGCTTTTTATTAGCTTATTTTGAAGTTATACTATGCAAGTATCTATTATAAAGTCTTCTGGATCGTTTTTTGTTTATCAAATTTCTAATCAGACTCCAGAGGGAAGTCTTGGCCTGGATATCCCATATCCGTTTTCTGGATATCCATTCCCTCATGGTCTATATAAATTGCAAAATTCAGTCACTAAGAGGGTCTGAAAAGTCGGCAAGTTAAGAAATTTGGCAGCACTGTGAGAACGTAATATTTACCAAATAAGAAGAAAAGGGAGTTTTCTTCCCTTGAAAGTATTAATTTCTCTCTCTCTCAAACAAACCTTCTGTGAAAGCAACTTGATGTCTAGCATCCAGAACAAAACATAATACTGGAGTTTAAGTAGCTTTATGGCATATGGCAAAGCATATCAACACAATCTAGACCATATTGAACATAAATCAACAGTTTTATAAAACAGACACTCCATCAGCCGGCTCGATTCCAGTTGAGAAGTGTTTTTGCCTGGATGCAAACTTCATGCAGCATCACAAGTCTACAAGTTTACAAAGACTGCTTCCTGTTGCTTTCTAGTCAACATATGTTGTTGAGTTTTCAGTCCCAGTACAACAAGCACATAGTTTTGACTTCCTCCTTTTCTAACTTTTCACCAGGACTCACATATTTATTTATTTCTTTTTTTTTATGCGAGTCCTCATTTCCTTAAATTTATGGGGTTTTTCCCTTGGTATGCAGTTCTTGTTTTGCTTACTGGTTGGCTGCAGTTAAATTCAATTTTGAGTGTCACATTTCTAACCATTGCATTTTTAAAATATTTTTAAACATAATATAATTCCTATTGCTTTTTTTGATCCCTGGAAAACTCCTACTTCTACTACTTTTGTATTTGATAGTGGTGGCAAGGAGACTTGGGTAATGGATAATGGACACTGGCCCCCAAAAAAGGTTGCGAACCACTGTTCTAGACCAATGACAGACCAGACCAAGCCCAGTTCAGACCAACTCGCCACAATATTATAAGGACTATAGGGAAATGTTTAGCTCGACTCAAGCCAGCTGACCATGTCACCTGCGACTTGGCTTGTTAAGTCACCAGTTGCCGGTTTTGGAACATAAAACAGACAGCCATTCAGCTGGTAGAGAAATCTATGATGAGAGGATGATGTTTGTAACTGTGGATGATGTTTTTGATTCCAGGGGGAACCAGAACACTGTTGATGCCAGAGGGGATGATGAAATGTAACGGCAAGCTGGTGGACCTGATTGAACAAGTCAAACCAGAGATCAGGACACTGATTGAGAAGTGTAACACAGTAAGTGCACGTACATGCACACACATGCATGCATGTTAAGCAATGTCAGGAAATTTAACACAGCTATGAAAATAAAAGCTGATTTGTGCAACTGCGAACCACAGAGGTTCAGTTTAGAAACTACAAAAGAGGGCGGTTGTGTCTCAGGAGGTAGAGCTGGTCATCCACTAATCAGATGATCTGTGGTTCGATCCCCAGCTCCTCCAGTCTGCATGTGGAAGTGTCCTTGGGCAAGATAGTGAACCCCAAATTGCTCCCTGTAAGTCGCTTTGGATAAAGGCGTCAGCTAAATGTCTAAATCTACAAAAGTTCTGAGAGCTGAACACAAAGATACTTTTAAAACCAGCCATCCGTTTACCACAGGAAATACACTGACGTGTGTGTGTTACTGTTATTAAAATGTATGTAGAATACCATTCATGATCAGCTGAAAATCACAGATTTACCATCACTTAGTATTAGATCTGTTCACTTTGTTTTCACAAACCGCATCAGAGTCTGAACGAATTTTGAAGCATCACATGAGAAAAGTTTGATCGTGACAGCAAAATTTTACAAAAAATCCTCAATTTTGCAAGAAGGTTTTGATACTGGTTTGAGGTGTTAGGGTTAGGGAATTTCAGCTCTTAATGGGAAATGGAAACACGTCTTCACAGCTGTGGCATAGCAAACGTTTAACTCACATGATGATCAGCTGTTTCCTTGTGGCTCTCTCACTGCACACACGTGATGTAATTTTCCTCACATTAATACATGACACAAACACAGATGTCATATTTACATCCTGTTCTCTGGGTTGTTTTTCACTGATCGGGCTTCAACTGGGGCTCTTTTAATTACAACATCTTCTTCTTTTACTTCTTCTGGGTATCCAACAGGAGAATTGGCGCCACCCACTGCTTATCTCGTAAACCAACTCAACAGAATAACAGCAGTGGATGGAAACATGGCCGCTGCCAACCAAATGTGCAAACACACCTGACCTCTTTATATTGAACCAAACAGAAGTTTAAGTTTAAATGGTCCTAGCTTAAGTACTAGGTATGTGTGTCTGTCATCAGCGCAGTGACAGTGAATCAGCAGCATCCTCTGTAGGAGCCCTGAGAATCTGTGGAGAGGACAGAACAGTGAACACGACACAGAGGTCTTGGTTTTGAAATAGTTTGATGTAGTTTTGTCACCCACACTGAGGAGACCCTGACACCGCCTTGTCTCTGCACTCTGTCAGGTTAAGATGTGGGTCCAGCTGCTCATCCCCAGAATAGAAGATGGAAACAACTTTGGAGTCTCCATACAGGTCAGTGTTCACGGTCTACGTCTGGAAAAATAGTTATATATGTTTCAAAAACAGATATGAGGCTAAAATAAAGAGGGTCCTGTAGTAACTGTAGGGGAACACAGCTTATTGTATGAAATGATTAAAGCATATTTGATGTTTAGGTAGTGTGAATTCTAGACTTAAAACTCTGCAATGGTTACCAAAAATGCTTTATTGATGCGTCTGCAGTATACTAATAATTTTCCCCTGAAGTTTCTTGGTTGTGTGGAATCAGTGTTCAACTGGTACACCTCCAGTTTGAAACAAACTCCATTTCGGTTGCAGCATTCACCAATTTCAGACCAGTCACTATAAGTCTCACATCTCGTCGGCTCCCCTCACTGGTGTTTACTCTTTTTCTGTAGTGAAGTGTTTTGGAGAATGCAGTTTGTGTAGTCACTATGTTTGACACTGGGGGGCAGCACTGACATGCTCCACAGTCTCTGCTCAGATGGCAGTGGAGCGAGTGCTATGCACTCAGAATGTTTCCCAGCTCTCTCACACTCTCCACCCATGAAACCTGTAAAACAAAACAAATTGTCACATTGGACAGAGCCAGGCTAGCAGTTTCCCCCTGTTTCCAGTCTTTATGCTAAGCTAACTAGCTGCTAACTCAGTTTTCTGTTTCACCACGACTGTCTGCAGGAAGAGACGGTGACAGAGCTGAGGACGGTGGAGTCGGAGGCAGCGTCATACTTGGACCAGATCTCCAGATATTACATCACCAGAGCCAAACTGGTCTCCAAAATAGCCAAATACCCTCATGTGGTGGGTAATGCGTCTAGCTCTCCTCGGAGCGAACAGGTCTGCTTGGGTTCATGATGAACTTGCATTTATCAATCAGCTGTCTCTGCTCCGCAGGAGGACTACAGAAGGACCGTGATGGAGATCGATGAGAAGGAGTACATCAGTTTGAAGATTATTGTTTCAGAGCTCAGGAATCAATATGTGAGTTTTCTTCATTTAAAATCCTCATTCACAGGAGCTGCAGGACACCGGTGTCTAGGTTATGTTGAGGTTATCAGAGCTCCTTTGTACGATACCCTGTCCCAACATGTTGAGTGAACAACTTGTCCCAGTAAGGTTCAAACTCTGAGCCAAATACTTCCTGTCTGATAATCCTGCCTGTGTGCTGTTTATCTGTGACATAAACCAGCAGTACAAAACAGATTCACAAATTCTTTAGGTCGGAGCTGAGGTGGGAGGGAAAACAGACCTTCCCTGGTACAATCTGAATAGACTGGCCTGGAAAGAAGGGGGGTGGGATAAGATCTCTGTTTTTACCACACCCTTCCTTTGACCGTTTCTCCCCAGCATAACGCTAATCTGTATTTCTGCTGGTCGCTTTTAGGTGACTCTTCACGACATGATCCTGAAAAACATCGAGAAGATCAAGAAACCAAGAAACAGCAACGCTGAAGCTCTTTACTGACAACCCTTACAAACACAAAGCATCTGCCGTGGGTCCAACAGTACTGTGACCGGTAGCGCTCAGCTTTTGTTTTGGAGTTTTTACAGCCACATCATGATGTGTCAAACAAGCTGCTGCCGCTGGACGACTGTGCTTAGATTCAATGTTTAAGACTGTAATCTGACTGGTGCTTACAGTTGAGCTAGAGGAAACGACTAAAAATGCAAAGACATACTCCCCAATCAGACATCCAGAGCTGTTGTGGGACCCTCCCCCATCTATTGTTTTGACCTTACTCTGCAGTCACGCACGTGCTTTTTGGCACGTATCCTTCAGTTTCGCCTCTCCGGCACTCTGGGACCTGACCGCAGACTCTTTTCCCATACGTATCTCAACTGCATCGCCTGCTTTCCATCTGCTGCTCCGCTGGGACTGAAGCTCACAGGTTCCTGCTGGTTTCTCTTCCTTTCTGTGGAGTTTTGGTCCTTGTGGATGCCGTGCCTCTCCCAGGATTTATCATCTGGCTTTGAATGGTTTTCCTGCTTCTCTTAACTCTGACTCTTTGTTCAGTTTTTGCCTCTGAATCTTTCTGGGCATACCACTGTACTATGAAAACTATGAAATTTGAACTCCACTCAAATCTCCCCTGGTTGTCCTAAAACAGTGGAGGAACATATTTCCTCAGTGCTTCAGAGAACAAATGCATTTCTTCAGCTGTAGCCTGGTAATGATTTGGCTGCACAAGAGAGACTCTGACTGTTCACTTTAAGATTCATCTTTTTTTCTTTCTTTTTTTTCTCCCCCAGCCCACTCGCTGTTGCATATATGTTGCATTGTATGCATACACTTGGAGGTGCTATTGCATCCCAAGAGTTTGCCTGTGTTAATGTTACACGTAGGCACGAAAGACACAGAGATGTTGACCCCGGGACACTCCTGCTCCAGGCTGGTCCCTTTGAATGCTGTTACCACACTGCTGTCTGTCAGTACGGACCTGTGAGAAAGACGTTGGCGTTGTTCCACACACACACACACACACACACACACATTAATGTGCCTCCATGTATCCATCTTTATTGTTTTCAAAAGTATCAATGTGTAGATACTTTTTTCGATGTTTTAAACCGTACAAATGTATACATACACAACTAACCACATACACAAATGTGTTTGTGGTTAGTGACTTTGTACCAGCACTGTGTGCAGGTTGTTAATTAAACAAAAACAAAACAAAAACAGAAGACGAGAACTGGACTTTCTTTGCGTAGTATAAAACAAGGTATCGGGTACAGATTTTTTTATACTAGTATTGTATCTTTTTATTGTAAGTCTGAAATTCTTGTATTGTGACAACCTTACTCTATTGATCAAGCAAAACAAAATGACTCCCACACAGCAAGTCGGGCTGGGATCATGTATTTTCCATTCAGATGTTTTTAACACAGTAACCAGAGAGTGTGTGTGGCTTCATACAGCTGTTTTCTTGTTGTTTTTATAGACCGTGCTGTGCCCACACGGGTGTTTTTAACTTTCTGAACCTGATTAGACCTCGTCTGAGCCTAACTTCAGCCTGAGCAGAGGCCTGATTAGTTGGAATAAGTGAAAACACCTGTGTGTGGCATTTCGAATAAAGCCGCAAGCAACAGTTAGCGGCTTCCAATCTTTTTGTGCTCAGCAGAAGAAAGCAGCTCAAACGTGCCAAGATCAGTCACTTCATCCAGTTTAATTGGTTGTGTTAAAAGAAAGTCCAATCACACACTTGCTTCATCGTCAAAAACCATCATTTTCATTCATTTAAAGTTCTGCCATTTTCCCTGCCTTCATCAGATTTGACTCACAGTTTTGTAAGTCTGGGAGGAGCAGCGGGACGTCTCCAGTGTGTTCGAACAGGACTGACTAAAGGTGTCTTGAGTTATGAGCAAATATGTAATAGGCCACACCCACTCGCATCAAGGGTTTATTATTGTCATGTTATTATATTTATTATTTATTATTAGACCAATCTTACTCATTTTTAATAGAAACCTGTGTTTAATCACCAATACTGTACATAGATTTGGTACTGCTTAAATTCAAATTCAAAAATGGACGTCACTACTGTTTTTCACATTATTATTATTATTTCCAATTTTTATTTAGTCTGACTTATGGTGTGAAGGAGTTCCAAAAAAAATCACATCGCTTCCTTTTTTTGAGCCAAGTTTCGTGTTTCTAGTTTGTTCCAACTCACTGCAATTTGAGCTGCTGCTGCTGCCGCAGACAAATAGTAATAATCCGGTACAAACACAAAAGGGCAACAGAAGCCTTATTTTCTCTGTGCGGATTTCAATCTGGCAGGACTCTTCCGTGCAACATGTGGAGTCTTTGAACACGATCAGCTTTATTGTGCAGCGCAGGATTATTGACTCATGTTTTGTATTTAGTCCTTATTCATAAAACAGTAAAGGTCGGCGCTTTGAAAATCTTTTTCAGCTCGACAGTACTATGGAACATAGTGATTTAAAGTGAATCCAAAATGTGGTTGTACACAGTTTCTTTATTTCAATTTGAAAGTTTGTTTTTAACTAAACAAAGTCATAAAAGAGCATGGTGCATAGGGCTGCCCTTTTATATGAGGAATGGAGCGAGAAGTATTCACCGCCTCATTCATTTTGTGCAAAGTTCAATTTGATTAAACTCTGACCTGTCAAATCTGCAGTCTCTCCAGTATCCAGCTGGTTTGACGGTGGGATTGACCTCTTTCTGTTTATACTGTGTCCTTCGTAATGTAACTGCATGGCACAAGGACAATGAAGTGTTTGATAACGCACTGTATAATATTCATCTCATGGAATGCGGCTGTTAGCGGGTTAGTCACGCTAAGACTGCTTTTTGCCTCAGTATATGAGCGCTTTGGAAGTTCCATTCATTCGTGGTGCCTTCACTGCCTCATTTCGGAGTTAATATAGCAAGGCAAACAGGTGGACAGTGAATTGAAGGGGACTCTCTTGTATCCCAAAGGGGCCTGTTGAATATTTAAAGGGTAAGTTTGTTTGTGTCTTAAAATCATACTTACATGCCCATAGCTGATATGAGGCTTAAGCAAATCAAGAAAAATCAAGTGTGTATCATCCAGATTTGCAGTCTGTTTGGTATGAAATTCAGTTTCCAATGTAGTTTAGATGCAAGCACTGTCTGGGAAAACGCAAAGAAAACACCAGAAATGCATCTCATCGTTGATACTGACAGGAGGAACAATTAAAGCCACCAATAATTTCCAACGCAAACCTGTCACATCAGCAGAACTCACTATTTCAAGTTTGCATAACAAAAAAAGGTGCTACTTACAACATCAGTTCTTCCTCATGATCTATTCAAACGTCTTTCTTTAGCATCAAAAGTAATTAGATAATAGTTACAGTACATCCATTGTTACAAACATACTACTAAAAGCTAAAGCAGCATGACTTTTTTTGGATTCAAATTCACCAAAATGTTTACAAATACATGGTTAAAGAGTTTTTTAGATTTGAATCCCCCATAAGTTTTAAATATGATACATTTTTTACTATAATTACTGCAGGATAAAACTTGACTGATGTTGCGCAGTTTTACTTTCCAAGTCCATATTGAAGACTGGCAACCTGAAAACACTTGTACAACTTGACAGTAGATGGGACAATGACTAACTGAAGTTAGGGGCCGTCTCAAAAGTGCATGCAAAATTGTTCAAATACAGTATATACCTTGATGGTTGATTATTGGTACGTTGTATAGTGTCATTTTGTCTATTTATAACACAGATCTTTGAATACACATTTATCATTATAAATGAACAGATACAAATAACAACTTTGGCTTTCACTCCATGCCATAAATTCAGAATTATCTATAACTTGTACCAACATCTGATTGTCAAGATGACTTTATAAACAAAGCACAGACTTTACGAGAACCTAATGTTCCTAACATGCATTCCACATGGCAGCAATTGGTCTTGATTGTTGCTAACCCTTCACACATCACAGCATCTGAAATGAATCCAAAACCATCATGTACTTTGCAGGAAGTTCATTTACCATGCATGGGCAGACCTGCCAAATCTTTCAAAACACTGTGGGAATGGGAAACATTCACTGTGCATGTTTGTTTGTTTATTGTTTGTATCATGGAATCAAGGTGTATATTCAAGTGCACCTTTAATCAGTGGGATGTAGTAAAGTTCTGACAAACGGATTCAACCAGCCAAACAATAGCAGATCCTTCAAGTCACTACACTATTCTCACATCCCACCTCACATCCCACAAATTAGCTTGTGATACATTTTTTAATTTAATTTCACAAATTATTCTGTATTCTTTCCCAAGATTTAAAAGTAAAACTAGAAACTCACCTCAATGCAGGATAACTCTCTGGCTTTCAAATGCTTTTCAAGTGCTTGTGGCCATTTTTCAGTCACCAGGTTTTATAGGTATATTGCCAGCAAGCCACAGAAAAATGACGTCCCTATTTATAATTCTCCTTATATAAAGCACTGATTAGTCAGCCGAATCACTGAACAAAGTGGAGACAAATTTAGAGGTCTAGAAGCAGGTTACCTGCACAGTGGAAGGGGCGACAGAAACTGTGGGTTACAGAGAAGCTCCCACAGGTTTGCCCAATTAAGTTTCATGACTGGCAGGTAAAAGAAACAGTTTGTGAGAGGTATGTCTGTTTACAGCCTCCAATCGTGGGGTTAAAAGCACTGTCCTACAGGCTTCAACTTCACTGGGCACCACCTCCCCGACAGCCAGGCAGAGGAACTAGCAATGTCCTGGGCCAGGTAAGAGCCACAACAGCTTGACAATACTCCTCCTCATCATCCTCTAGTCCATTTTCTCCTTGTAATCTCACTTAACTTTACTTTTCCAGGTGAAAGGTTGCCATCACCAGGCAGAAGGACAGAGCTGCTGCAGTCTGTGCAATTAGATCTGGACTTCAGCATTTTCATTGAGGACAATAAAAACACTAAAAATGAGGCACGTGGGGTTTTCATCAGAAAACACCTCTAAAATGATTATTAAACTAAACGTATCACATTATATGCCTTCCTCATTCATCACTTGTTTGGTTGTTTTCACCATGAACTGGTTACCTGGGTGACCATCGGCTTTGGCAATGGGGTTGTCACAGCTGTCCATGACGCCGAGGTCAGCTGTGACAGCAACAGGATGGCCTGCCTTGCTCAGGAGACCTACTGCCCTGTGCTGGAACCTTTCTTTTCTCCTGTGGAGAGGTAGGTGAGATACCTATCTTGTCTTGATGCCTGTCTTTTGTGGTTTAGGTAGGTTAGAAGTTCATGTTATAGACTGTTTTGGGCCATGATGTCCCTGATGCTAATTTCTACCCTAATAATTCTGTTTAGGTTGTTTCTGCTGTGGCATTGGTCATCCTTGGTAGTGGGGTATTCTATGTTCAGGTTTCTCCTAGGCTGAGCAAGCCCCAAGAGGATGAATCTTACTGACTCTAGTGATTCCCTTACTTTTTCTCTCTTATTCAGTGTAATAGCATAAAACTTCTTAGATGGACCAGCACGAAATGTTGTATATTCATTCATGTTCCCCTGAGGGTGAATTAATTTATGGAATATAATTTTAGTGATCCTTTTTATCTTCCTCTTGGTCTTGATACATAACCTGGTTCATAAGAATGATGAGAAAGACATTTCTGTTAATCTCTATCTCTAGCTTTAAACTTAACTTTAAACAAAGGTCATAAAAGGTTAAAAGGTCAGAGATTTTCAGCCATGTGTTCCCCTCATTATACTCTCTACATGGACTCTTTCAACCCAAACCTGCTCAAACATGATTGGTCAACACAGTGCGGACAATAAACAGGAACCAGAACATTCCAATGCAAAAATTGTGATCCCTCGTCTACAGATTCTGCTTTTACACAAGTATCTATTTATAGAGACTAGAAGAGTTCTAAGCGTTGAATCGGGCCTGCCGACTGTATTTTGCCAAGTTCTGGGTTAAACTAGCATGATGAACCTGGTATTGCTACATAGTAGTATTGTATTGCTGTGCCTAAGTACAACTCAGATTGAGATTGGGGAACATTACACAATATAAAACACAATATAACAATACCCTGTTTTGAAGTAGCAAGGACTACTTTCCCCGCAGTGCTTGAATGTAGATGGTTTCCTTCCTCAGGAGGTTTTCAGAAAGGCAAACATGACAAGCTGTCAAGCTCCATGCTAATAAAAAGTCAATAAAAATTTATGTTGCTGTTGACTTAATTTGTGTTACGAGAGTAATAGATGAGGCCAACTCACTGGTGATTTTTTTTTAGTCCAGGCCATGGATTCTCAACCTTAATTTGTGTTTTAAAGTAGATCACATAAATGTTTTCATTGATTTAGACAGATCTGGTGTCGTACTCATTGACAACGATTTCACCTGAGAGAGCCCACCAATCATAGCTTTTTTTGGACTCACAATGGTGACATTATACTCCAGGACAAGGCCAGAAAATGGCGACAAGTGTCAGTTTATCTCAGGTTGCCTAGCGATTTAGTTGCTGATTGCAACCACCTTGTCTCAGCCTCTTTTGGTTTGTCCTTTCTGGGCTACTGTAGAAACATTGCAGACTGTGTTTGACGTTCACTCCTTTGAGTTATTTGGTCAGGACTATGGAGCAAAAGATTCATCGTCTTTTTTTAAATTATGGACTGATAGGTAACTCACTGAGTGGTTAGTTTTGGTGATGTCATTCTTCATCATCAGCATACTAACTACTCCTAACTACTAACAATCAGAAAAATCTAATTCTGCTGGTTGTGAATAAAGGCTTTCAGGCGTGTAACTGCATGCACAAACATTTATGTACATGCAAGCTTGCAGCCAAGAATTTACAGATACAGATGGAAGTGTGCAGGTTCACAAAATGATAGCTAGAGATACAAAACCCTGTTTTCATATACATACTTTTGAATGATGTAATATTCCATAAATATTGTGGTAATGGAGATAGCTGGTATCTGTTTGTTGTTGTTTCCTTTGTTTTGCTCTCCCGCTCTCAAATTCGCAGTTGCCTATTGTATCTGATAGGAAACTGGCCAGGAAAGGAAGTGTTAACACTCTGTGTTGTTTCTTTTCATGTGAAATGCTACTAGCAGTTTGAAATGTATTTGTACCCATGCAGTGTGTGCGTTCAGTAATCCTAACACTTGTCTCAAGGAAATTCTCAGATGAACTCTGTGTTTAAGACACATAAGCTGAGACTGTGACTTTCTTGAGCTGTTATTGGAGGAAGGCATGAAAATAGCAATGATTTATGGTTATGATGATTTGTTTTGGCCTGTTTTGTCCATTTTTCTTGGCCTGACAGAAATAGGCACCTGCTGGAAGAAAAACTTAAACACTTATTAGGCTTTGGTCGTCTCTCGGTTATTTAGCTACCATTCAAACTTTTCCTGTCACACACTATTAAGTCACTTTTATGTTATACAAATAAAGTCCATCTGTCCTAAAGTATACCCTTGCCTTGTTTGTTTGTCTTTTTCCATCCTTGTGTGAGTTTTTGTGGGATTCTCAGCTGTTATTTTTAGCCATGCTGGGTGCATGGGATAGCAATAACAATTTGCGTGTGGTCTGCCACTTTGGTCCAGACTCTTGTGATTAGTGTTGCACGCAGGATTGAACTCTTCAAATATCTATTTTTGCTTATTGTGTCCATTGTAGGGCAAACCACCTTTTCCAACCACCAAACTGGGCCCCTAAAATGTACCTTCAGCTCTACAGCACCTTCATGCTCACCTATGCGCTCACGCATACACCTATTTATTTAGTTTTATTGACTTTGAAATCCCATTTATGTGTATATAGACCTGTGTTTCTTAATGTATTTATTTCTAATAGAAAGAACATTGACTTGCTTAGTTATTGAAACAAGCTAACTTGCCTTGTTCTCAATGAGATTATCTGATTAAAGTTATAGGCTGTATATTTGAATTGCTAGCATCCCCCATAAATCATCACATGACAACTCATGTATCAGTAAAATGCTACGTGCACACTGATCAATCTGTATTAAGAACCTAATAATGTTATATGTATATTAATAAATTAGGGCAAATTGTGTCACTAATTCATTAGGTTGATAATACTTATTAGTAGGATTTTAATGCAGGACTAAGCAAAGGATCTAAGTACATATTCTAATGTCTCTGAAATTGTAAGAGCAATAGAATCAAGTTTCTCTGTTTCTCTGGAATTTCCTCCCCACTTACAGACTTTGAAAAATGGTCAGCAGTTATCTAAAGTATGCATGATTTGTAGTTAATGAGCTAGCACATGGCAGCCTCAGTGGCAGCCAAAGTTGCTTGAGTTTCAGGGAGTTGTAGAGTTCACTCTGACCTTTTATGACCTCATTTCAGAGAGAAGATTCCCCACCAGGCACAATTAAGATACTGTAGAGGGAATTTGTAGAGAACCTTTCTTGGTCATATAATCAAATAACTTTAATTCCAAGAAAATAATTCAGTTTGGGAATTTTTCAGTTTTTTTAACTCATGTGTGAGTGTTTAGTATGGAGCTAGATCCATGTTTAGCACAGCTTAACATACAGACTGTAAGCAGGGGCAGGTAAGCAAACCGTTGACATGGTGCAGACTTTGTTAGCTCTCTGTAGATGTTTAACGGATTATCTGTATAAAGTATAAGTGACATTCATAAAGACGAGTGAAATTCAGTGTTGAAACTTCTACTAACAGCCAAACATCAAGCAAGTGCAACAACATATGATATGGCAGCCAGATAATATTAATCACTAGTCCAAAAGCAAGTAGCCCAGTTCAATGTGTGTCCTTTAGTCTTTAACTTTTACGAAGCTCTTGCCAATGACTAAAAGTCAGCTCCAGATTTATTTGGGTTAAACTGGTGGCTTCTTGCTTGGTTTTCTCTACTTAGCGTCCTTTGTCAACTTCACGTCTGTTGTAATGTCCATAAAGGTTGCTGAAGCCGGTTAGATTGCCCACTTGCCCAGCTTCAGTTCTGGCACAACACTGACACCGCTTCACTCAGCATTCATCTGCACCCCAGGCCTTAAAACCTCCTCTTCTTGATGGTCAGTAACATCTGTGGTACAAACACTAACACTCCCCCGGTGCTCTGAGCTCACAGTTGAGCTATAACAAACTGAGGTAACATTAGCTAACAGCAGCTACACTTTGCAGCAGTTTACTTTACTGTCCATCCGAAAACTCTGCAGGTGATCGTACTCAGACTACAAAGTTGCATAATGCAGAAAGGCATCATTCACACCAGTGTAACATCAAAATGATTTATAATCTGTTATTTTATGGTAGAAAATTACACAATGTTGTTTTAACCACTGACCACCACAACTGTTGAACCTGAAATGTTACACAGTGTTACCAACGTTTTTGTTGGATTCTTAATCGCCTTTGTTTTTCACATCCTGCCACTGGCTTTCTTCAACAAGCCACAGTGGAATTCACTGAGGCAAAAAAACAGTTACCATGTTTGACTTTAGGGACACACACACACATACACACACACGTGCAAACAATCACTGAACCTTAAATGCCCTCCACTCAAATCCATCCTCTGAATCTGTTCCCATGAAGTATGTAGAGAGGGGCGGGTGGGTATGTGTGTGTGTGTGTGTGTGTGTGTGGTGGGAGGTGAGGGGGTTAGACTTACTTTGCTGGTCAGGTTTCAGTTTCCTCCCTCTTGACAAAACTCACATATGTGTGTGTGTGTGTGTGTGTGTACGTGTGTGCATGTGTGTATTCTCAGCCTCGTCTGAACTTCTCTAACAATGCTATCAAAATGCATTCTACAAAATCGTGTGATAATCTGGTGTGTGTCTGTGTGTAAAGACCTCCAGATCTCTTCTTGAACAAATAATCTCTTCTTTTTATTTTGAAAGGAAACAACAACCACAAAAATATTCTTCAGGATGTTGCACTGTAAAAAAAAACAACCATAGGTCATATCTAGTGACTGGACTATCAATGTGCTCTCAAGGACATAACTGAGAACTGATTGCACCTCACTGTAAAGCTTTGTTTATGCTCAACACAGTGGACCTCGCATGAGGTGGACATTGTCACACTTTTTGCACACTTGCTATGCACACGGAGCTTTTAATTTCAAGACTGACAAGTTTGAAGGTTTTGTGGTTTATTGTTTATTTCTAACTGTGTTGAAACCAAAAGTTTACCGTGTCGGTAGAAGATAATATCACAATACGACTGAGAACATGACTGTCACGAATACTGATAAAAGCACCTTTTACCTCCGGAATTAAGAATTTAAGTAATGAATTCATTTTTACTATTATTATGTCTTAAACACATGTTTGAATAAATGATATTTCAATATCAGAATCAAATTGTTGTCAGGATTTTCAACCTTTATTTTACCAGATTACATTTGTTGTTTTCAGTGTCTCACAAGAGCATAAACAAAGCTTAAAAGACTTCTTTACAACTATTCATTTTTGAAAGATCTGATCTGATACAGAATGAATCAGAAATCAGGTAGATGTTCAGTAGTCCCAACCTGAAGCCACATTAAAGATTGATCCTGCTTTGGATTGTATCGGTTGTATCTGTCAGTGCACACATTTACACACAGCTGACTGTACAGTGTCAGTTTACAATGTTTAAATCACAGTTTATAACACAGTGGTTCATCAGTAACAAACACATAGAGCAATCTTTCTCAGTGCCAATCTGGATAGATATTGATTTCATAAAAGCAAAAAGGATTTCAAACATGACAACCTTTTACAATAAGGGTACAGATGATATACTTCTACTAATGCAGGATGTATCATGAATTCCTGTTTCCCACCACAAACAAATGATCAGATCACTATGACTTTATGTGATTAGTTCATACTTAAAGGGATAGTTTGGGTTTTTTTTTAAGTTGGATTGTATGAGGTACTTATAAACAGTCACCTACAATAGAGAGTGGAACTCGCTACTGGTTTGGACAAGCAAACTGATGTCGGATGTCGAAAGTAGAGCAACCCACTGCTGTGGACATGTCAGCATAAAAACCTGTTATAGCTACATAAAAAATAAAATATCCATTAGAGTATATGCTATAGTTAGCATATTATTACCACTTTACCTTGCCATCAGTGCTGCAGTTTAAGTAAAGGCTGTCTAATGGGAAGGTAAAGCAGCGAGAATATACTCACTATAGTCTACGGATAATGGAGACCCTGTCCACAGCAGCTTTGCTCTACTGTGTCAGGTCCTTCTGACCATTGTCTACTGTAGGTAACACACTGACTATGCCTCAGTGCCTCATACAACCCCATTTAAAAAAACAAAAAACAAGAAAAAAACTTGAATGGGGCGGTTACATAACATGAGACCAAGACATGTGAACTTAACCGTTAATCACAGGAGTTCATCATACATTGTGTATTAGTTGCATTAAATCATCATGAGGCTTGTATTACTTAATTATATGATTTGTACCATTATTATAAAGTATTGAAATGATGACATATGATACCCTCTTTGCTTACAAAATCTTAAATCATAGACCACATTTAGGATGATATCATCATATGCTTTTATAAAAAAAGGTTACTGATAAAATATCAGCTTGCAGTGTATAGTCTTAAAAGTAGTAAAAGTAAGTAAAGTAATACATTTCAAACTAGTAAAATTGAACTAGTGGTGGCATAACCCTTATTCCTGTTAACCTAATAATAACTACAACTTTGCTTTTTATTTTGATAATGACAAATTCACATTTTCAGTTTTATAGATGTAATCACTCAACTACAAATCAGAAAGCAAACAAAAACTGTCAAGAGGCATTGCTAACCTTAGTGATACCACCAAAAAGGCACAAGACTTTAAGACTCTACTGCCATGCAAGCATCTCTGAGCAATGACGTGAAGCAAAACGTGCTCATGCAAAGCAGGTGCGATATTCCAGTAACTACAGTGACCAGCTGTTTTAGGAAATTACTGAGCTTTTTTTTTTTTTTTTAATAAAATACATGTTTTGAGTAGGAACCACTGGGCTTGGAGCTGAGGGTAAGAACGACTTTTATTGGGTTTTGTTGACCGTCAGAAAAACATAGAATAGTAGCACCTTACTAAAGACGATTTGTCAGTGATCGGCGAAAAGCGCTAATGAGCAAATGGTGGTTTGTGTAAAGAAAAATGAAATGTCATCAGGTAAGGTAGCACTGCAGCTGCTGATAGTAAAGATTCTTTCAATTAACTACTGAAACATGATGATAGTACTAAATGCAGAATCTAATACAATGTAGCTATAACAGATATTTTGTTTTGATTGATTGAGGATTAAATTATACCATAATCTTGATTCCTTAGCCACACATTGCTCTTTCTAACTGTGAACTGTGCCAAGGCGTGCCAAACTTCATGCAAACCAGGTTGAACAAAGGTGAGAAACAAAGGTCAGCTGAACTTTGGATTGAAGTTTGCTCAGTGTAGCGAAAAAAATGTTGGACCATTGGAAATAATGGGTTTCAGAGTACGGTCACGTTGTGTCTGAAATGGCGTAATCAGGGGAATGGTGGTCATGGACGATTTGCATGTTTCCAGTTTCCGTGCTGTACATTGATTTTTCATATTAGTAGTTAAATGTTAGAAGATTGGAAATGGTTGTAAAATCTTACAAGCTTTGAAATGTGACCAGCAGTTATGTACTGTAAAATATGCATGATTGTAGTTAATGAGGTAGCACATGCCAACCTCAGTAACAGCCAAAATTACTGCTATTTCAGGGACACTGGTGTGTTGTGTCCTCACCAGCAAGATTAGAATAGAGGAAATCTGTAGAGGACTCATTATTTGTGATGGAGTACTTTTCTTGGCTTTCTTTATATAGGCAAATAATTCATGTCTATGTCTTAAATACGGAGCTCGATTTAGGCTGTAGTTAGACTAGCTTAGCACAAAATCTGTAAGAAGGACATATGGGAGTTTTTGTTAAGCACATCCTGATTCCAGGATATTCTTCTTATCTCTCTCTTGGGAAAAAAAAACCTTTACTTGATTATTTGCTTAGTGCTGCTTTAAAAAACAAGTTGCACAAATAATTTGCCATTCCAAACCGCTTCCTAAACATGCTAACACTGACACAACCTCCTTGATAGATCAGTATAACCCCAAGCACAAGCCTCTTAAGCTATTTCCTCTAAGTTCTCAATAAATCAGTCTTCAAACTTCATGACTCCTTCAAAGCCGTTATAGGTGAAAGGTTCCAGCACGGGGCTGCAGGTCTCCTTAGCAAGGCAGGCCATCCTGTTGTTTTCACAGCTGTTCTCACTGCCAGGCTTAATGTACACCGAATCAGCAGAGTGGATGGACGGGTCCTCATCAAAGTAGTTGTGGGGTCGCAGCAGGACCCCGCCCCCATTGCCCACTGTTACCGTGTTGGGGATGTCCTCGGCGTGGGGGATGTGGAGAAAGCCAGTGGTCACCCAGGCAACCAGGTCCTGCAGGCACGATTTCATACGCATCATGTAAAATCCTTCAGCTACTTTATCCAGTTTCAAAATTATATACCCTACTATTTTACCCACCTGGTCTTCAATGCTTTCATCGTCTGCAATGTACTTGCTGAAGTCGACAGCTGGACTCCAGATGTTGTTTTGACTGTACAGACTGCTGCTGGTCTGCTCTGAGTCCTTATACTTGGTGATAGCAACCTTATACCTGGAGACAGACAGAAGAGGTGTAGAGGGGGATATCATTGGATGGCCAGCAGAGCCACACTTGAAGATCTCAGGCTGTGTTCTTCAATGAGAACATTTTTTTAGAAACATTTTCACTTTTTTAATACCTTTGCAAGGCAACTCCAGCATTAAGGTTAGGGAAACATCACTTTTTAGACATCCACAGCTCCTAGTGACACTGAACTGAGGATATCTAAAATGTAACCAAGGGCCTGACTTTGCAATCTCCTAAAGCAAAACTACATGACCTATGTTGAACTTGTATTTTATACAGAGTATAATAAAACCATTTCACAACACTTGTCATGTTCACTTATTTACACACTGATGGCAGAGGCTACAACTATCCAAAGTAACAGGCTTGTCCATACACTGCATCGGGAGCATTTTGCCGTTCAGTATTTTACCCAAGGACACTTCGACTGGGGTTGGGAATGAAATGAGCGATGACTGGATGATCGGCTCTACCACCTGAGCCACAGTTGCCCCTGTGCCCTCTGTAGTCTGAGCAGTCCAAAACCCAAAAGACATTTAGCTGATTGTCATGAGATATGTCAAAGAGAATTTCAGATCTTGTGTCTAACATTAGTTAATCATAACCTATCAGGTATGGGTTTATTTTCTGCAGATGTTCTGATTAAAATTGAGACCAAACTTTTCTTTGACTGAATATGAGACTACAATACATAAGACTTTGTTCAAATTATCTATTTTTAGCTATGATAGGACACTGGTCACTGGTAGCGTGAATTAATCAAGAGTGATTACGTGCAATCAATACATTCACATTCAGTTCGTGAGGAGAGACAAAAACGACTGAGACACCCTCATCACTGTTTATAAATAGAAACTGACAGTGATCCAACATTGAATTATTATAAAGTTTAGGACATCAGGGTGTGCATGTGTCTTCCTGTCTTGTAGGTACTTTGACCAAGAAAAAGTCCACACAGAAACACAAACATACAGTCTGGCTCCAGGACTTCTCTGTCTACAGGGGGTCCCGTCCTCTTATTGTTATTTTCTAAGAAGCTGCATAACAAGTACTGACTGATTTTCACTGCAATGTTTATATATAAAATAAGTTTTAATTGGGAATCCTGGAGGTCATATTCTTAGATACTCCAGTCAGCAAAGCATGTCTTGTCTAACACAACTTAGACAAAGTGTTCAGCTTTAACTTTTGGGATTTTTTAGCTTTTTTTGACAGTCTCACCTGGCCCACGACATGCTCCTCTCCTCTGGCTCGCTCTCTGGGAGGTGATCTCCAGTGAAGCTGAATACCTGCAGCCTGTAGGAGCGCTGGTGACCCCATTTGTTGGTCTTATTGCTGGCAATGTGGAGGTAGCGAGGAGTCTTGGTGCCGTAACGCAGAGCCGCCTCCTGTAGCGGTGTCACGGTATATGTTAGTCCCACTAGATTCAAGAGTTACTTTGTTGACTGCAGGGCTGGTAGATTATGAGTTTGTTAATATATAGTATATCATAGACTTTTAAAAGACAGCGTCTTTAGCTGCCTGTAAAATAAACACATTATTACAACATAACCAGCTGTGTATTAGTGCATATTAAGTTCATATTTTTTGATAAGGAGAAACAAGTCTTTGTGGCAATATCAGAAATGTTGCTTTTTCACTCAGCCCCTAAAGGAGCACGTTGGTGTTGGCAGGCTGAGCCCCAGCAGGGGACCAGAGGGGTAAAACAAACTTGTGCTGCATCTTGCAGATTATTTGCCGACGGTGTGACACCAGCATTTAAACTGGCCAAGAAAACAGCTGCAGGTATGTTTACATGTGGTTTGATTTGCTGCAGCAGACAAGATAATTTGCCATCTAGCTTGTAAACTGACATTAGCAGTGAGCTTTTCCCTGGTTGATGTTTGCTTGATCGCTCGTTTAACAAGCTAAGATACAAGGTAAGATGGAAAGGAAATGTGGTTTGTTTGAAGTAGTAGGTTATTAATTGATATGTTGGCTGCTATCCTCAGTTCTTTTTGTCTGAGACCAAGACAAACCAAGTAAATATACAAGACCGAGACCGATTTCAAATTCTACAATGGCCACACATGTGACAAAAATGTTGCATTAATAAACTCAGTAGTAAACAATTTGAAGAAAATATTATTCCTCATGAATGTATACATTTCTGCAACAAGTCCATCAAAATCTAATAAAATGTAACCAGTGGTGTGAAGTTGAGATTGCTATATGTACAACAGATGCATATTTATGCTATTTATAATCATAGCTGTTTACAATACCTGGATAATAACGCATATTCAGACATGCAGTCAACACAGTGGGACGGTCATGTTGCCTCCTTCCTGTCAAAAGCCTGAATGTAGTTCATGTTGCACACTGTTGCTTATCCCTGTTCCCGCCCTTGAATATTTCAAAAAATAAGTTGAAGGCAGACCTGTTCTGTTTTGAGCTGCTTCTCCACCAGCTGCGGGACCATGGCGTAGTGATCAGTCTTCCATGGAAGCGACACATTGACGTATTCCATGTCTTTGGTCTGGAAGACATTCCTCTCTCCTGCAGAGGCAATGATGCAAATATGTTTGCAACAATATTTATGTTCTGTTGTAGTTTCCACACCAAATGAGCGCTACATTGTGAATTTTGATGCTCTTGTAGATCCATGTCAGCTGGTTATTTATTTATTTTCATTTTTATATAAATGTAACTTGCACTCACCAATATTTTGTCTCTATAAAGCACCAAATCACACGAGAAACCTACAGACAATTCAAACCAAATCTGAGGTTCCACTCGAGCATTTTGGAGTCATTCAGCTCATTGTTTTGTTTTTACAGCTCTTACACCTACAGTTCAGACTGTGTGGTCTGAGAATTAGATATTGCTTACTGTGCATATTTTTGCATATCAAACCACAATAAATAAACATAGAAGTTCTCTCACTGATTATGGCTCATCCCTGTTCCTGTTTGAAAGCCTGCACATTAAAGGCATCACTTGACTTCATCACCTGTTATCTATCTGAGGTCTGGTGTTGTCACAACAGCCACTGATAACAGGCTATAAATCATCTCTTTTTTTTACTCTTTAGCAGCCAGAACGCTTTAGACCTGCATGGGAGATCAAATAGTTACAATTGGCTGTCTGGTAGACTGTTTTGGACAAGCAGTTTTTCATCACTGGTTGGAAACCAAAGAAGGTCTTGACAGTGAGCTTTGCCAGATTGACACTGACTATAAATACATTTTTACATTTTGAACTGAAGCATCCTGGTTATGGATTTATCATACATAAACATGTATAAATGTAATACTGCCACTCACCCAACACATCCAGGTCCACTTTAAAGTTGATGAAGTGGGTGTGGATGTTCCCCAGTACATTTTCCGCCACCTGGTGTCCGTATTTCTGACTACCGTCCACCAGGTATGAAGAGGAGATATATCCGGTGGCGTGCACCTTGGCCTCCACTGCTCCGGTCTGATAGAAGATGAAATCCCACATGTAGTCATAGTTTCCTATAGCTGTGATCGTCCTGAACACCAGGGCGCTGTTCACCATCCCCCCGTAACTTTTGTGGAAGAAGTCACCGAAGTGCCTCCGCAGGGGCTGCCCCATGTTGTGCTCAAAGATGCAGATTGAATTCCTGTATCTGACCGGGGCTTGGACATCGATGTAGCGGTATGTGTCCACGTAGGTGGCTTCGTAGGGACAATCCACGCCACGGGCCAGTTCGTGCGCAAAGCGTCCTATGCCGATGCTCGAGTCCAGAAACTTGGTCAGTATCATCCCTGGAGTCAAAGAACCGTACACCGACATGGCCTCCTGCACGCTCAGCTCGTAGGCTATCCTCTCGTTCTTGAAGCGCACATCAAACACCTTCATGCCCGTGAGAGAGCTCAGCCCGAAGGCGAAGCTCCAGTCCAGGTACAGGACATGGTTGTTGCTGACGCTGTAGCGCTTCCCCTCTGCGTAAAACAGCTGCGGGCCGATCTGCAGAGGTTTGTTTTTGGGTTTTAGTGAATCATAGTCAGGCGACTTCTTGTAAGCTATTTTCTTAACAGACATCGCATCATATTTCTGTTTAAGTTCTTCCACGGTGTTGAAGTACTGGCCGTTATAAAGCAGCATCTCCACTTTCCATTGTGACGCGTCGACGCTGCCGTGGTCAACCAGCACCTCAAAGCCCACCGGGTGGATGTACATGCCGCTCACATCTCTGAAGAAAGATATCCAGGTTTTTCTGTCCCCGGATCGGAGTCCGCGGGGCATCTGCTCGAACGGGTTCAGTTTCTTGTTCTCATCCACGTCGAAGCTCTCTTTCATGAGCTTCTTCAGTTTGGAGAAGACCTCAGCATCCAAAAACTTAAAAAGCAAATTGTATTCCCCGATGGTGACCGTGCGCGCGTTTATTGGCAGTGTAATACCGTACTTCTCCAGAGTGACATCTCTGATGTATGTCGGATTGGGCAGAGGCCCTACTACGTACTCCTTAATGTAGCCTTTGGAGCCGTGGAAGACCACTGCCGTCGCCTCTCTGACCGGCTTTGGAGATGTTTCGCTCAAATAAGCCAGCACGTCCACTTTTTTAGGCAGAGATAGGTCTATCAAAAATAAAAAGTTTTCCGATGGAGTGGTGGCCTGGTTGATGGATATGTTCAAGCTTTTATCCTTGAGCATGTACTGCTGGACCTGCAAGTACTCCTCCCGGGTGAGGTCAGCGAACACGAGGCTGCGCTTGTCGTGTTTGCCCCGCAGCGGGTGGACACGCTGAGCGGAACATTTTGGCGTCCTGCTCGAGTGGATACCGATCAGGACGATGTTGAGAATGATGGAGACGAGGACAAAGAGGATGAGCGCCCATTTCACTAGAGAGTTCATCCTCCTCTCTACCATTACGCGCGGCCTTGAGAAGGGGAGAAGAGGAATGAACTCTGGGTAAACAGTAAGCGGCCAGACGATTTTGGAAATGAGAGGCGCGCCCCTCAACTCTGCCGTTTCCCACCCTTCTCAGTACAGATCCCATGAGCCCTTGCCCCTCCCTCCCGCTTGAATGAGTTATAGAGTTATGGCACTACAGTTTCATCCAGCCTCTATTCAGCTACACTGGCCAACATCATTTTACGCACGCTGTTGAAGTGTTTTACGCACGTTATTTAAAGACAAAATAACGCTGTGTTAGCGTTCTGGCAGCTTAAATCAAACAATCCCAAAATATCCAGGTCATTGCTAAAGTTGGAATACACCTACATCCTCCACAGACACGATTCCATATTTGCAAGCAAACTTTTATGCACATATTTCCATTTATCCAAATTCGAAAGAATGACTTTCACCTCTACCCTTTCTTTCAGATTTCAACTTGACGTCTTATTTTCAGTTCGCTACATTGACATGACATGCACACTAAATACAATTGTGTTTCTAAAGAATATAAACGAATGGAAATAGTGGAATTTTGGTTTTCTTGTGTTGTGTCCATAAGTACACCAATCTGACTGTACACATACATTAATGTCAGAAGCTTCACATATACAGATTAAATATACTTATACTAAATTACCCCAGCAGTCAATTTTCTGAGCACTTAAAAAGATCACAAATACTTAAAAAATAATAATAATAATTGTATAACTGTCCAACTTTATTTTCTGAAAATCGTATTTCCCTACAAAGAGATTAAAGTTGTCTTAAAGCCTTTTCACACTGCCAGGTGTGTAATCCTGGTAGAGACTTCTAAATTCCATTTGATATACTTTTAATGCTTTAAATTTTAAGATATTCAAGTATATTTATATCAAGTTAGTCTTAGTGAGTGACTGTCTTGAATTGTTAATCTGTGATAAACAATAAAGTTGCATTGTAGTTGTATCAAATGAATGGCTATTTACTCAGTAACTGAGTGGGATTAGAAAAGTTTGTCAACTTTAAATCCTGTAATCATCATTTACAGAACTTTCAGTTCAGTTGACTCTTTTACCATTGGATTGTTTACTCATTTTTAAGGTCCAGTGTGTCAGATTTAGGGGGCTGTATTTACAGAATAGTGCAGAAACTATGTTTTATAAACTATATTAGTGTATAATCACATGAAAATAATTACCTTATAATGATCATTTTATATCTACAGGTGGGTCCTGAACTGCTGTGTTTCTACAGTAGCTGAGAACAGACAAACTAAACAGTGGCTCTAGATGGGGACTTTCATATTTCTATGCATTTCGACCACCATAGTTCTTCACACTATGATGGAGAGGGCAACGTTAGATGCCATTAAATCCTACTCACTGCTCCTTTAAATGACCAAATAAAATGATCTAAAAACATTGTTGTTCACACCACAGCATGCATTGCATTAAGGTTAAAGCGCTACAGGAATCTTTGTGTTTTTCTTTGCGTATAAAAGAGTTACATGATGGAGATTAACAGTGCAAACCGTGATGAAGATAGATATGTACTGCACACTTATTGTACAAAGCACTAAAGTAATCAGGTTCATACATAGACATAGGAGTTAACTTAAAATGTTATTTTCATTTAACTTAATCTCAGGAATCTGAGGGCACTCACCCCTCAGTTTTTGTGCAGTATACCAGATGGTTACACCCTGTGAGTTGTCTACCGTGGAAGTATTGCAATACATAAAATATGTGTCAGACTTCTTGCACAAGCTTGAAACTCCATTTCCAAATGTTGTTGCTTAGACTTGCTTATTTGACTTTCACTTCAGTATCTACTTCAGTAAGTTAACACATAATGGATCATACCGCAGAGACGGAGGGTATTTGTGCATCGGACACTGCATCATTTAGAGTCCTGTTCGCCTTACAATCGATGTTCTGCATACAAAACACACTAACTATATAGTATGGGCAATCAAGAGGACAAAGTTATATCCATTTGCTTCAGTTTATCCAGAGTCAGATCAGGTCAGGACCCAAATGGTCCAATACAACATCCACATTGCTGCTGATGCTGAACCAATCCGTCGGTCCATTTCATGCTCCATTTTCCTGTCACTTGTGAACAAGACCCCAAGATAGTTGAGGAAGCAACTCGCCCCCAAAATGTAAACATATTGTATGTATGTGAAGAACAGATCCGGGAGGACACCAAGCAACTTCAGGTGTCACCACACAAAACTCCTCTCCACTATGGAAACCTGGAAAAAAGGACAAACTACATAAACACACAAGAGCAAAGGTCAAGCACAACATTCACACAGATGGAGAGAGAGAGAGAGAGAGAGAGGGAGAGGGAGAGAGGGAGATAATGAAGGCACCAATACAACAGGGAGAGGGAGAAACGTAGAGGTTGAATTTCCTGGAGGATCCAAAACATCTGGAATGAGGCACCGACAGCCAGCAGAGAGAGAGAGAGAGAGGAAGGAGGGGGTCCTAGGACGCCAGAGAGTCACTGAAGACTAAGAGAAAAGAGAGGATGATGAGGAAACTAGTGAGAGAGATGGGAACACAGCTGTGCTTGTGAGACACAAACAAATAGAGGGATAGAGATGTAGGTTTTCAGAAAGTTTACAGTATTCTTGTCAACAGGACAAACATGGAATATATACCAGATGGATAATGGTAACAGGTAGATGAGTTTCTAGTTTGGATGTAAAGGCCCCAACAGAGCCAGACCTTTCACATTTACTCCAGTACAAAACTATATCCTCAACCCATTAGCATCAAGGGTTTTGTAGTTGTTAAATTGTGTCTGGACTTCTCGGATGGAGGTGTGCCAGTTCGATATAACTTAATTTCCCCTAGCCAATTGAAAACCATGAGTTTAGGTTATTAGCATCCCTGATGTGGTTATATAAAGTAGATGGAGTGCCTTTTTTAAGACCAACATGTTGCAGTAAGCTTTGAATTTCCATGTTTGCGTCAGGGCTGGATCTCAGGATTGAAAGGTGACAGTGCCTGAGCTGGAGGTATTTCCATAATATGAATTTGTCAGACTGTAATATTGTTTCAGATAGTTAGATGTTCCTCTGCAGACGATCTGCCCCTAACAAAGCCTCTTTGATTGAGGTGTATTATTGTTGGAAGGATGGCACCAAGTGTGTGATATTATTTTAGTGAGTATCTTGCCATCTATATTTCCTGATGATATGGGTCTACATCTGCTACACTGCTGGGGATCTTTTCCTTCCTTTTTTTACTTTCCAAAACGCACCACAAATTGCAGCCAATGGCCTAGGGGGTATGTCATTGGATCTTTTCCAAAACTCTGATGGAAAACATCATCCCCAGGGGTACGACCTGATCTAAAACCTCTTATTCCATCTTGGACCTCTTGTAGAGAGACCTCTTTGTCCAGCAGGTCCCTCCTGGACGAGGAATGCAGGGTACCACTAAAGTTGTAAAGAACTGCTCATTGATAGAATCATGTTTAAGCTGTTGAACCCTGTGTGCCAACAATTCTCATGCTGTTGTTTGGCAAAGGAACTAGCTAATTATTTTGTTTCTTAGTGTGCTCTTATTACTCCAAGTAGTTTGGTCTTAAGATGTTTCAGCTGTTGCTGAAGTCATTTTTCAGGCTCTTTGCTCTTTTGCCCTGAGCAGTATTGAATTATTTGTCCCTTCAGACTGCCTTAAATGCGTCACAGATAATATCAGAGTTGGAGACAGAGCTGTTGTTATGTGTCCAATATTCTATGATTCTCTGATCATTTTATAATAGTGAATTATTTAAATTATTTAAACACCAGTGCATTGTTTTCTCCTTGTTATCTAAATGAGCTCTTATTATATCATCATAGCAATCAATATTCCCAATAGAAGCATTCAGGGTCAGGTTAAAATAGCTCTTGAACACTAAATATATTCAACTCTAGAATCTGATTGGCGTGTGTTGAAAAAATGTTATTATCCTTTATGCTTTCGGTATTTTTCCATTTGATGAGATGACCCAGTATGACCCTGCGGGGGCATACAAAAGGATAACTCATGCCTGCTTGGTTTTAGGGAAGTTGCAACATTGGTGTATTAACAAGATTGAAACTATGTGATGACACGCTATGGGTGTTTACTGAACCACAGAGTCTGTAAGTTGTTCCCTTGCTGCAAGTTACTATTAAATGATCCAGCTTTAAAAGTCTGATGGCATCCTGAGGGTTATTGAATAATTTTGTTAACAGTGCGGATTGGAAAAGAAACTGAAATCATTTTCTAAAGGATGTAGCATACCCCAGATGCAACTAGTAAAAGCTTGGTTTGTACCAAACATAAGAAGATTTAAACCCTTCCCACACTGAACCCACCTGATTCTCCTTCTTAAGGAGGTATAGATGGAAAAGGAAAAAAGAAAGCGAAATAAATAAGTAAATAAGTCTTCCCCTTATCCATTGGTCCCCTCTGATCCATTTAATATTAAAAACAGGTAGACAATGGATAACTGTAATGGAATTGTCCATAGTCCCTGCCAAACAAAGAAATAATAAAAAAAATAGTCAATATATTTTCATCCTTCTCATCTTATCTAAGTCAGTGGGCAATGTATCAGGCCTAACCAGGGAGAGGGAAAGTGAGGGTAACCAAAGGTTTCAGCATTATTACCCATGTTCTGTTTGAAAGTACATATCTGTTGTTCAATATTCAAACTCAGAATGTCAATGCATCTGTGATGCTTCAACATAAACTTCAGATTAGCTGGATATAGGAGACAGAAGTGCATATTTTTGTGGTAGAGCAGTTCTCTTAATTGAGTTAAACGCAGTCTATCTTTTGGTGAGAGCTGCACTCAAGTCATGGTAGAGTCTGGGGTCGTGTCCCTGATATTGCCTGGCCCATCTCAATTCCAGCTCCCTGTCTTGGTATTGGTAAAAAAAAAACACAGGACGAACAGCCTTGCCAGCTTACCCGTTGAAGGTTTTGGTCAGAGGGTGTGATGCCCCTTGCCCAGCTAAGATGGAGAAAGTGTCTGGACCCATAACATCTCTCAGTAGCTTGCATATAAAGGTGGTGGGGTCTTTCCCGTCTTCACATCCTGTCTTCTGGTATATTTAGTATGCGTAGATTAGACCTAACTGATCTATTTTATAGGTCCTCTAGTCAGTCTAGCAGGGAGCCGTTTTGACTTTGCAAGATTGTGATTGTGGCTGTTCAAAGTTCTCACCTTGTGTCAATGTGATGTGGGTCTGGAATGCACTTACGATTTTGTGTAGTGCATCGACTGAGAACTGGAGGAATGTAATGGAGTCAAGAATGAGTGTCGCCATGTCTCCTCTAAGATTAGCCTGATGTTTAGCCAGTTCTGACATCAACAGGGTCATGGTGAAGTGTTCAGAGATGACATTATCAGGAGACTCTTTGTCGTCATGTACTTGGCTCACGTACCTTTACATGTTTGCTTGTTAACTATGCTAGTACTGGTTGTTGTCTGTTGTGAATTAAGTTTTTCTGCAAAGTATTCCCAAGGGGTTTGCAAGTAGTTTAGAGTAGTTTACCGTTTCTAGAAAAAGTGGTAGGGGAGATCAAATTGTCTATTATTTGATATTGAAGTTACAGACGGGAAAAGGGGAGAGAGAAAATAAAGGGGACTGTAATCCAACCTAGGCCTCTGTAGTAAGGACTTAATTCAAGGAAGTGTTTTACTGTGAATCACTCCTGAACTGACAGTCACACTCTCAGTCACCATTATTGAGTAAAAAGCCACTGTTTTGGGCAATGACTGATTTGGTGATTGTGTCCCTTATTCTGTGGTATTTGATCCAGCTGATCTGGCTTGGTGGTCGGAAGATGATTGTCTTGAGGTACTCTGCACTTAATTGAATCTCTCCAGCACTAATTATGGTCATAGGTATGTATAAAACTTGACCTAAGTATTACAAATATTAGATATTAAAAAAAGATTAAACAGTTCATGATATAGTAACTTTAATACATAGTAATTTTAATACATGAATAAGTTTTCTGAGGTGGTCCTTTAAAAACTTAGTAGGTTAGTAATTTGTTTCTGTCTATTTACAGCTGAGGAATTACTTTCTTTCAAGCTCAGCAGAAGTATTGACATGTTGATGTAGAGTGATATACACTATGAGGAACAACACTGGGTTTCTGTTGGGACAAATAAAACTTGAGATATGGAGACATTCTCATAGCATGACAGTGAGTTTTAGATGTTCAGCTAAATATTTTACTATATCTCTCTCCAGTCAGTGAAAACAGAGGCGCAGGACCAACAGTAGAGGGGAACCCTGTTGTTGTTTCTTCCAGGTCCCGGCAGGTCACATAGAAGAGGAAGTGAGTCCTTAATTGGACTGTTCTTGACCTGGCGTGCTTCCTGTGGGCCCTGTGGGAAATGTTTTTGTCAGATTAAGCTCGCAGCCAGCATTCTCTCCCACATTGTGACGTGTTTGATAGCCAAAGCATTTTTTAGACTTCCCTGTTGCATGTTGATTGCAAGAGGACGAAAATAGGTTTTGGCACAGAGTAAGGCCACCTTGGATAAAAAGAGTGTTGCATCATAGTGACATTTTTGACATTTTGTACTATACTCTGCACCTTGTGCCCACCTGGGTATAAAAATAAAGGCTGCAATAACTGATTTTTGCTACTGATTTAAAGCTATTTTTGGTCTCTGCCAACTCCTGAGGGAAATATTTATCTTTTTACCCACTAAAAGACAGACAGCTACACATCCAGAGCGTAGTTCAACAACCACACCATTCTCCCTTAAATCACCGGTACTGTCCTCTCCTGGCTAAAGTCCTATCTCATAAACAGACAACAGTTCATCAACATTAATAGCTGCACACTTCCTGCACCACTTCTTTGTCCAAAGGCGTCCCCCAGTTCGGTGCTTGGCCCTCTCCTGTTCATCTTCTACATGCTCCCCCTTGATCACATCATATTCCATCATGGTCCCAACTTCCACTGCTATGCAGATGACCTTCAGCTTTACATCTTCAATAAATCCTTCACCGCTGCAACTCATTCAGCCCTGACCACTGAAATCAAATCACGGATGCAAGCCAATGTTCCAAACTTAACTGTGAAAAGTCAAGTCAATCAATTGTCCAAAATCCCTCACAACTTCTGTCTCACCATTGATAACTCTGCTATAAAAACTGTAAATATAGCTATAAATCTGCCCATCTCCCTCCCCACTCAGTTCAGCATTTCTCCAACAGTCACTCTCCTTCTCTGCTGCTGAAACTTTAATCCAAACCTTCATCACATCCAGAATAGACTACTGCAACAGCATTTTATATGGCACATCATCCAAAGTCTCAAATAAACTCCAATTTATCCAGTACTCTGCTGCCAATCTGCTCACCCAGACCACTTCACCCCTGTCCTCCAGAAACTTCACGTGCACCCTGTCCTACAAAGTATCCAAGTCAAAGTCCTTCTAACTCTCAAAACTCTCTGTAAGCAGGCCCCCTGCTACCTCAGTGACCTGCTTCACCACCATACTCAGTATTGCTGTTTCCACTTTCTCTAATGCCAGCCCCCTGTCTCCACCACTTAGGACCAAGCACAGGAACAACAGAGCCTTAGCTCACCATAGCTACACCCTCCCCCTGAAAATCTTCTCACACAAATCCAAGACTACAAATCAAATCACTACTCAAAACTCACCTTTTCAAAACTGCCTTTCAAGCCTCTGGAAGTGTAACTTGAAGTGCAGAGACAATATTAAAGCTGAGGGTCTCAGTAAGCATCCACAAAAATCTGTGTGAAAATAAACGTTCAGAAAACCTAGCCATTTTCATTTTGCTGTTTAGACTATTTATCAAGACTGTGTAGGCATGGCAGATATCATTTTGATCAACAGCTTCCTCGTGAGTACTCATATGGAAGCTAAACAATGTTGCTGTGGACAGCTACGTTTCGGAAGGGGAGGGACCATATTTTCCCAATGGTGAGCGAAGAAGCAGCTGGAGGTGAAATGGTTGCAGTGCACACCGCAATATACAAATGTAAGTTGTACATATGTTTTATATTTATATTTTGGCATTTAATGTTGACGTTAGTGCTCAGAATGGTGGCAATTCAAGGAACTTACAAGGCCTTACTTGAATTGAGAGAACACTACCCTGCCAAAATTGGTCTTCCTTTCCCTGGGAAGTCCAGTTTCATCATTTGATGTTTTTATTTTATTTTATTTTTTTACTTCACCTCAAGACACATTTGATCCTCTGAGGTTAACCTGCTGTGAAACAAGTGCCATGGTGATCCACCCCAATTAATAGTGAGCCTGCTTGGTGATGCCAGTTAAACCCAAAAAGAGGAGGTACCTGACCCCTGACATAGACTCCTAGTCCAAAGACAGGTCTGTTGTTCTTTGCATAACGAAAATGCACCTTTCTGACCTGATAAAAGTGAACTTCACATCACCATTGGAACCCTTTTTTTTCTCTTTTTATTTAAATAAAAGGGTTAGATGTCACGCTTTTGTGCATGTTCGTTCTGTTCTCTATTTCTTTGTTGTGTGTTCTCTGCTGACACCATTTAATCCCCTTTCCTATTTAGAGCAATAAAAGTGTTATGTGTCTTGCTTTTGTGCATGTCCTGCGTGTTGTTTCTGTCTCTTTGTTCTCACACAAATGTCATCTTAAGGTCACCATTTGATCCCATTTATTTTCTCTGCATTTTTTCAAAGAAAGAGGTGGCACCTGTCATGCTTCTGTGGTTCCATGACTAACCGCTTGCTTGTCAGAGTCTATTTTTCATACTTTCAAGGAACAGAATCTAAGATTTAGTGGTATAGTTGTGCAGTTGCATATTGCATGCGTCGTTAAACTGAGTTGCCGTGGGCGTGTCTATACGTGCTGAATGTAACCGCTGTGAAACAATCAGGAAACTACTTTTTATTTCTCTGATTAACAGCTTTATTAAGGTCGGTGCTCGCTCATTGTTATTGTTACGCTATGTCTCTTGACCAAAGAGCTCTCTCTTTCTCGCTCTCTCTCTCTAATCATCAGACTTAGAAGCTGGGTACATGAAATAAATAAAGTCAGAACACACACACAGGTAGATTATCAGAGTTTAGTCCATGAATCCACCTGGATAGTCTCAGTTTCAGAGACATTTCAGGCTGTCTGATTGGCTTGTGGAGCGTGACGTCGGGCTCCGCTTTCCCAAAAGTTGGATCTTGTTGGACCTGCTGACCCCCCTGCGTTGCGGACTGCCGTTGCGGAAACGGACTATCCCCATACCCCTATACACTGTTTTTAATGCGATAGAAGTGGTTTGAAGGTTTAGTTAAACTTAACAGGAATGCTAATAGATAAGTGATGATAACACAGTACATGCTTTGAATTCCTTTATTATAGCTGTGTAGTTTTAAGCCAAGCAGACCCGTAATAAAAACATAATAATTCTTATTTCAGGTGATTATACTCTAATGAAAACATAGTTATGAATGTTCTATTTAATTTCTGACATGTTCTGTAAATAGAAATCCCTAAATGTGACACACTGGACCTTTAATGTTAATCGATAATTCATCATCGTTGTGTAACCACTCTTAGCATGTAGAGTAGTACACACTTGCACGGACCTCTGGATCTGGCGCATCCACTTTAAATTAACACGCATTGAGCCATGCACAAAGATACACACACTTGTCTGTTCCCATCTAAGCTTTATAAATGGCTGTTTAGATTGACCCTGTGGTCTCTTCATACATTCCAGCTTTTTTTTTAGCCTGACTCCCAGGCTCAGCCTCAGCTGCACAACTCATCGGAGATCTCCCCTCTAATGCTGGTAATGTAGTATGTATATTGTGTCATCACGTTCTCTCATTGATTTATACGTGCAAAGATTGGTTTAGTGTCAACTGGAACTGCAGCGCGAGCTGAACTTCCCTTGTTTCTTGGTTTCTTAGAAATGAGCCTTTATGAGTGAACAGGATGCTGAAGCTCCCAGCTTGGTGAATCCGGTTGTTGTTTAGTTGTGTTTTTTTTTATGGATCATACAAGTTATGTAATATTTTGTGGTGAATGGTTTTAATCATTTAATCAGACCCAGTTTTGCTGTTTAATATATTTCCATTTTTATATATAACAGATATATACACCATTTTCTGCCCATTTCCTGCTGTCACTGCTTTACAGTACATTAAAAGCATTCAACTGGTGTAATACAGGGCAACCTTTATCGTGAAGCAGCCACAGGAAACACAATGTGTTGCAAACAGGCAGCATAAACTTTTTCTACCATATCTGCAGGACAAAAATACTTGTTTGTAATTTCAGGCTTTAAAATGTAACTTTATATGTGCATGTAAATTATTTATCAAGTAGACGTGTATTCTAAAAGCAGTAAACTCTTCATGAAGGTGGCTCAGGAAAGCAGTTAAAAAGTCTGACTTGAATAAGACTAAGTGCACCAACTGTTTGATAAAGACAACTCAGAGCTGATGAGATCAGACAAAGTGAAGTCTGGTTCAAAGAGCACATACCAATTCCTATTTGATCTTTACTCACTCGGGTCCACCATCATGAACAACATTCCAATTCCCCAGTGCCCTGATAAATCTACCCTGAGGAATCATGAGCAAGAAGACCCGAGACCAGACTCTGCGGACGTCTTTCTGTCTAAATCAAGTCTGGTTTAAGAACTGAAACGATCACTGATATCAAGCACAGATCACATCCAAGTATCTTCATCAAAACTGAGACAAAACTGCAATGTTCATGGCCTGACACAAGTAAAGATGAATTCAAGTTGTTGCAAATGTAACTTTATGAGTTAGAATACTTTGCAAATACTTTAAACTGAAAGTTAAAGTGAGTAGTAAGTCAAAATATATAGAATACAAATATAAATCTGACTTTTATGACAGAGTAGTTTATGTTCAACATGAAGAGGAGCTGGGAAGAAGATATACTGTGATTTACTGTGACAATTTAGTTTTATACAGCATCCCAACATGATAATATCAACCAAAACTATTTATTATATATTTTATTTTTATTATTTGAAACAAATGCAGATGTTTTTTTTTGTGGTTAGCTTAGGTTAGGATATGTATCTATATGAGGAGGATGTGTTTATTACATTTCCTATGCTGGATGTCTCCTTGGTCACCATATGTAGGCTGTTCAAATCTGAAAGTAAATATTATTCAGTGCTGGTGGGTATAAATGGGCTTGTATTTACATAACGCCTTTCTCATATACCGACCACTCAGAGAGCTTTTACAACACTTGTCACATTCACCCATACACACACACACACACACACACACTCACACGCATGCACACCAGCAACACAGCTTCATCACTTCATACAGAACTATCTTGGAAATCTTCATCAGAAATTATTAATAAAAGAGCAGCAATTAAAAAACCTGGCAGGTGATTGGATGAGCCATCTAACTATCTGTTGACGGTTAACTTCAGGCAGTCAGATCAATTGTTAGGATGCATTTGTGTTAAGATGTATGTTCCCATGTTCAGTGTAGAAGCATGTTGGTATGCCTGACTCAGTTTGTCACGCACACATCTGGTACAAACGTTGGCAGAAGTCCAAGACAGATGTTTTTTTGATGCTGTTTTGGTCAACCTAGGATCAGTTAAGGATCAGGGTCAGAGTGGGACCTTCGATGCTTTTTAGAGTTACAGTGGAGGAGGAGGTCCTGAGAAATGTTTTCCAGATGTGAAGTGTGCCAAGAGTATATTGAGCCTGTATCCTTCTATGTTCAAGAAGATTGTCTGCGCTGACATTTCAACCGTCAACTGAAGATCAACTTGTTCTGTTGTGTGTATTGGACTACGTGTCTTTTAGCCCAGAAAAATTCAACCTATCATCAATTAACCATATAATGTAGTCAAACTCTTTTTGTAGTCAGTTAAAAGAAGAGTGAAAACATCTTTCTCATCAAGGAAAGCCTTCAGTCTAGCATCTATGCTAACATTTTTGTTGTTGTTTTCGAGCAAACAGGTTTTATTGTGTGAATATTTTGTGTTATACAAATAAAGTTTGATTGATTGTCGCCTATACACCAGTATCTGGCCCACCAATGACAAAAATGTTTTTGGTATTTTTGAATATTCTTCATGATATTTTAAAGTTTGTTGTTTCCTGATCAATGATAAAGACATGGCGATCACTCACCCTGCACTTGGGGACGTATACTAATTTTGTATCTAATGAAACTCTTTCTCACTTATGACACAGCAGAGTGATTCCTGTTTGATACAGTCTAAAACGTTTGTTATGGCTGCTACGTGTATCTATGGCCGGGCAGATTTCTACACAAAAACACAACTTTATAACTTTATTCAGTAATTTTGGTGAAACTGGATCATATTTTATTTCTGTAACAACTCCATGTTACAGAGTTACATGCACAGATAGCTTTAACTTAACTATACTACTACTACAATAAAGTGGCTAGCTGCTAATTAACTACTGTAACTGAATCTGCCATTAGGAGGCAACAGAATTGGCTGCAGGGACCACAGCTACCTTGGTCAGCCTACACGGCTGATCAAACCAACTCAGCCCCAGCAATAAAACCACTTCCGTAGGCTACTGTATTTGTTTCAGAGGTTGTGTTTAGTCCCACAGTCCCAGTGTTGACTCGAATGTAGACGTTGATACTAGCTCATAGCACTACCTGCAGTGCATAGTTGTTGGGGAAGGGTACCACACACTGAGAATTGGCTATCAGTATCCATGACAATTCCATTTTTACAGGAAACGCTTTGCTTTCAGTTTAATGGGAACTTTAACCAGTAGTAAATTAAGTGGTGTTTTCAATGTATAGAACTTGACTGGACAACTTTGTGGTAGTTTGGATTATACAATTCAAAATTGGGAACATATTCACATTCACGTTTTTGAAACAAACACTTTAGCAGGTGGCAATCCAGATGTAAGAAAGTAGTTACATTCCACTCTCTCCCTTATATATAAGAGGAGAATATGACTTGGTATCTTTACTACATGAATTATTGTTTTCTTAAATGAATAATATTTACTTTTATGTACTCCCTTCTTTCCACAGTGGAAAGAATTTGGGGGGAACAGAGACATATACAAACTGTGTGCAGCAGATCTTTATCTGTGATGCTATAAAATGAAGCTATGTGCTTCAGTCTGCAACACTCCTCCACTCAGTCCTTTTACAGAGCACACTGCAGCATCTGGTCTTTCTCCACAAGACTTTTGTCACGGTAACCTCGGCCTCAACCTCGTGCTGCTGATTCATATCCACATAAATGTTTATATTTTATTCCATTTCCATCTAGAGATGCATTTCTTGGGTTCTTGGTTGGCTTTATACTGTAGGTAGCGGTACTCACAGCAAATTTGGGATACTATTAGGAATAGTGGGAATGGTCAGGAACCGTTATCTGCCTTTACACTTTGACAGGAAGAGGGAGCTCCTGTCAAACAAGAGCCATGGCCTTTGAATGCAATGACAGATACTGGGGTAATCATTTCCACCATTTTTATCCTCCACAGATAAACCAAAGAAATGTGTTTGAATGACAAGTGGCGATCAGGCCATTTGGTCAGTAGGGGGAGCTGCTGCCTATGCAGTCACCTTCATTCACCATAAAAAGGTTACTTTGCTGGTCATGTGAGCAGAAAGGGAGTGTGGGCATTCTTAATGCATACATGGAGTGTAAACGTACAGTATGTTCTCATTATTCTTAAATTCTCTGATAAGTTCATCATGTTGGCGTCCTGATTTGATAGTTTATTAAATTTTTACATGGTCACATGCTGTTCCTTAATCATGTCCATTAAACAATGTCCAGTGTGTAACATTTTAAGGGTATCTGTTGACAGAAATGTAATATCATCATTCATAACTATGTTTTCATTAGTGTAAAATCACCTGAAAATAAGAATTGTTATGTTTATGTTACCTTATAATGATTATATCTAAAGAGGGAGCGGGTCCTCTTCCATGGAGTTCACCATTTTGTTTCTACAGCAGCCCAGAAGGGACAAACCAAATTCTGGCTCTACATAGGACTGTTTTTTTTTACAAGTTTCACAGCTGCTGTAGTTTCTCCTTCATGCTTGAATTGAAAGGGAGACGTGACAGGTTTTCAGTTGGTTGCAATCTGAAACCTCACCACCACTAGATGCCACTAAATTCTACACACTGGTCTTTTAATGGCTAAGCTACTTGTATGCACTGATTGTAATATGCACAATAATCAGTCTATCATCAAATACATATTTTATTATCATATTTAAGATGAATGTTTATACCTTGTACTTCGAATGCAAATGTACTGGATTTAATGTGCTGGTGGAGCATTGGAACTATTTAGTTATCTGCATTAACTGATTAATGCATAAGATTTTATTGATATAAACGCAGCTAACAATTCTGCTTATTGGTCTGATTCTTTATGAGTTTTCTTATTGATTCTTGATCACTTTTCTGTGTGGGGGAAACCTACACAGGTTTGCAAAAGCTCCACTGTTTAACCACTGTTTAATTAAGAACCGGTTATCCTAAGAGCTAACTGTAGCAGCAGACTGTTGGTCAGCATGTAAAATAAATTAAATAAGAGAAAATTTGAGTTTATTCTGTTAATCCTGCCTGGATGGTGCTCATGTTATAACAGGATATTTACCCTCAGTAACGGCTGCTCAGTTGTAAAGCAGTCACACTTGTGTGATTAGTGTTCCTGTAATCTAAGCCCATGGTGTGTAGAAAGATGTTTCAGCAGATTGCTGGTGGTTCTTGCCTGAAATAATAATTTTACATACATTTATTAGCACTGTTGTCACCCGTCTTTGTCAAATAAAGCTCATTTCTCCCTCACCACCATGACTCCTGCTTGCTACAAGTCTCCAGCAGAACAGATCTGATCATATCTTGGACCTAAACCATTCAGTGATGTATAGACAAGCACTAGAATTTTGGAGTTGATCCTGTGAAAAAACTAGTAGCCAACATTTGAGACATACTGCACCTTTTTTGGTCCTTGTCACAACCCCAGCTGCCCGATTGCTGTCTTCATCAGTGTGAGATTAGCTGAAAAGTATGGAAATTTGTATGAAAAGATAGAAATGTAGGACATTTTGAAATATTGTATGAATTCATAGAATATTCTAACAAAGTGTGAGCTTAGTGCTCCCTGTGGCCCTTGAGTGCAGGCATGAGGTTGCAAAGCAATGGCGCCATCTTTTGGGCCCTAAGAAGAGCAGCACGTGATTTTCCAATGCATTCAATTATTGTAGAAAATGTTGAATAATTTGTGCAGTATAAATAGTAGAACTTAGAAAAGTAATAACACACATGTCATGAATGAGCTGCATCTGGTGTAATGTTATGGTTGTCGTACAGGATTTGTGGGAGTAGGAGTGCGGCATGGTAGAAAAAAATAAAATAAAAATAAATAAATAATAATAAAGATTTGGATAACAATAGTGTGGTTGCCCTCTGGCCTACACTTAAAAGCCCAGGCCTCAAATGAAGCGGAAAATGATTTATTATTATTTATACTTTGTATTTGGCAGGATCAAAAATAGTGTTTTGAATAGGTTTCAGTGTGCACATTTTATGCAAAGCAGTAACAACAGGTCTATTTTAGTCCACTTATTACAATAGGCTAAAAATAAAAAATAAAAAATACATTAAAAAATGTGAGAGTTAAGCCTGCAGTAGAGCACACCTCAAGCTTGCAGTCACATCATGTGACAATATGCTCACTAGAACACATATCTCTTTGTTAATGTTCATACAGATTACATCTAACACAAAAATGTGTTCCAACTGCTTTAGCAGACAACGATTTACACCTTTGTTATTGTATAACATTATCAAACAGTAATGTCAGCTAGGTAGTGGACGAATGTTAGCTGGTGTGGGTTATAAAATATGTTGTTTTGCCTTGAGATGTGTCTCAAGTCCCTCTGGGTTTTCACTATCCTCTGTCTTTTAGTTGACGATCTCTCTAGAGGTGATGAAATGATTATGTACTTACAAATCTCTAATAATTCTTTCTTATTAATGCTGTGCTCTCATTGGCTGATATTTCCCATACTTAAGACTTCTTTTTTCAACTTCCTTTGTAGGTATTATTTGATCAAAACAACACAGGAATCAGGCTTAATGCGGAAAATTACATGTGGATTTGAAAACAATATATAATACATCTCAGGAGCACTGGTAATTCTGATTAAATAATAAATGTAGTTGATGCAAAAACAACCACGCTGTGTGGAAATCAAACAAGAAATACATTTTTATTGCATTTTCAAGCATATACAGTAATTGCCAGTTATAACAAATCAAGTTTCAAGTTTCATTAAAAAATTGAGAACAGAAAGACAATAGACAAGAAACTTGTATGGAAATTAGTAAATATACAAAATCAAATTTAAAATACACAATAAAAAGAAAGAAAAGGGGGAAAAAGAAAAAAGAAAGTTGGTCATCAATAAGAAATAATAAATTAGGTAGTTCAGTCAGTGTTAAAGATTAGAGTAAAACATTAACACTCACTGACAGATGTCTGCACTGCTAGTACTGGTCAGAGACTGAGGAGGCAATGTCAAGATGGAGACCCGAGTGAAAAAGAGGGAACAGTGGAGCAGGAAAACTGAATATTTTCTGGCAGCAGCAGGCAATGTGGTCGGCCTGGGAAATTTGTGGAGATTCCCCTACCTGTGCTACAAGAATGGAGGAGGTAAGCTGGAACGCAGGAGTCCCTATATTGTAATATTTAAACCCTGATTCAAATATTCACTTTTTATCATTGATGAGGTCTTTATAGATGTCATTCTTTATTGATTTCTTCATGACTAAATTTATGGGAAACAGAAGGAACAAAGGAGAAAAACAGAAGGAAAAAATGGAACAGTTTTTAAATGTAATACATTTATTTATAGATTATATCTTAAATAATGCCTACATGACTCCTGCACACAAGAAACTGGGCGTCGATTGGATTAGAGCTGAAATGATCATTGTTTTTTAGTTTTATTAGTTAGCATTATTTGTTCTTTGTCAACCATATATCTGTATTGTAAAACTCCTTTTAGATCAGGTCAGCCAAAACATTAAAAGACATTTTATAGTAGATCAACAGATGAATCAATTAATCTGGATAATAATCACTGGATTAAGCCATCGTGAAAATAATTGTTAGTGGAGTTTTCAGGTGTATTTCTGTGTCTCTGCAGGTGTCTTCCTCTTACCTTACTGTTTCTTTGCTCTGCTGTGTGGTGTGCCACTTTTCATGCTGGAGACTGCGATTGGTCAGTACGGGCAGGAGGGTGCCATGACCTGCTGGACCAAGTTCTGCCCACTGGCAAACGGTAATCACATTATTGCTGGTTAAATCACTGTAAGCAGAAACATTTCTATGAACACTGGACAGTAGTTATAGTATTCTCATGGTGCTGTGGACGTCATATAACAGAGTGAGCAAAACAACAAGAATGCTGAAATTCATGCCATACATGATTGACTGCCTGTTGTTAATAAATCAAACACCAACAGTCAAAAAGTAACAATGTAACAGTACTTTAACAGTACTTCCTTTTGAGTACAGATTTTCAGTACTCTTTCTACCGCTGGTGCTGGTATTCTTTTCCAAAAATGGACGAGGGCTAATATTTAAAGTAACATTTAACAATCTTTACCAGATTTGGCTGCTGCCTTTAGGTGCGCCTTATATCTAGAACTATATCCAATTAAACTAAGGTGTTTTGGATGATTTCTTTAAGAGTCAACCTCTGTGGCTGAAGCCAACATGGAAGTGCCAAAAACTGCAGTTCCCCATAACGGCCACTTGAGGCTGGCTACAAAACAAGTCAATCTCCATAAACTCCCATGTAAAATCTTCAACTTCACAGCAGAAATAACAGCCTGGTACAAAAAACGTTTTTTCTCTCTATAACTCATTTCCCTGTTCATGACTGAACTCATCTGTTTAAATTATATTAAGGCTTAAAGTTAATAATTAAGACAGTGGATGCTTTGATTGACAGGTGGGTGCTGTCACAGATGGCTTGTTTGAGCAACCAGGCTTCATTAAGCACTCTTCAGAAACCTGTGGATGATGTCATAGATACTACATTCATGTTTTATATTGCCTATGGTTTTCTCTCTCTCAGGGACTGGCTATTCTATCATGATGATCCAGCTGTATTCCAGACTGTATGCCATTGTTCTGGCCTGGGCCCTCCTCTACCTCATCTACAGTTTCAGAGACCCTCTGCCCTGGACTACCTGCAACAATCACTGGAACACAGGTCAGTATAGGATGAGGGTGGATGTATAGTAAATTTTTAAAAAACATATCTACCTCTTGGAAAGATTGATTGAGCGAGAGCCCATTTCTGACATGCATCCATTTACATTAATGTGATGACAATTCAGCATGTTGGGTCTCTAATCTGAATAGACTACTTTTATGTAAAAGTACTGTGGGCTAGTGTACTAGATCATAACTTCGTGCAACCAGGTTAAAAAAGTTCAAACATTTTTTTGTAGGAATGGGGAAACCAACAGTCAAGTTACAAGTCACACGCTTTATTGAACCAGCCAGTGATATGGCTTTGCAATCATGTCACACTACTTCTGCCATTGCCTGTCACAGAAACATTTTGCGAGTCCTTAGTACATGACCCCTAGGTGTTGTTGCGGTGGTGGACCAATCACACGGCGCATTGAATCAAAGACTGCTTGCAGTCTTGATCTGGTTACAAAAAGAACCGATTGCAGGTATCATTTGACAGGCCCAGTTTCGATACTACTCAGTACTGGGTTGTTTCGGTCGATATCTTGAAAGGTGTCAAGTACCAATACCCAGCCCTACCTGAGGTTTCTTCCATTTTTTCATGAACAAAGTGTTTTTTGGGGTGTTTTTATTTGAGGTATTAAATGGTTTTGTCTGGATGGTAACCCTAGACATCGTTAGCCATGCATGTACTTCCATAACAAGGTATCAAGGTGCTGACAGCTGCTAACGTTTAACTTTAATGCAGAAAATGGTGCCATTAACTAAATTCTAATGACCATTTAAATAACATGGTTTAAAGATGAACACATAATCAGTGTGATCATTTCCCTTCCTCTCAACAGAAAGATGTGTGGACCTCACCTCTGCAAACAGGACTGCAATACACAGCAGCAACCTGACAGTAAACTGGACAAATGGAAATCTCACTAAGTCTTCAGCCAATGAGTTCTGGGAGTGAGTCAGTGTTGTTGCATCAAGCTCTTAATAAATTACTTAGTGCAGCAGCAATGGAGGAAGTATAAAGTTCACTCTTTTCTGGTTAAATCCAGTAATACTGATTGTCTATTGTCCCCATACAGGAGAGGAGTGCTGTCCATGTCTCAGGGAATAGATAAGATTGGTTCAGTACAGTGGGAGCTGGTGCTATGTCTCCTGGCCTGCTGGGTGGCCTGCTACTTCTGCATTTGGAAAGGGGTCCGCACCACAGGAAAGGTCTGTGAACTTTGGTCTGAGGGTTGAGCGACCAAATGAAGTTTAAATTCCCCGCTTTGGGGAGTTTAAAAAAGGTTTGGACAGAATCATGTCTGTTGCATCACCTCTTGTCCTAAAATAAGTTCAGGGGTTTTTTAACTTATTTTTAATAGGTTTTATGTTATTTCTAATATCCTGCTCATTTTCATTGAAAAATGCGCTATAGAGGATGATTATACAACACAACAGTGTTACACCACTGACTGTGTAGAAATTATGGCAATTTATTGATATCTATAGGGAGCATGTCCACAAGGATGATGGCAAGTCCAGTTGTCCATCATTCACATTTGTATTACTGTAATGTGGTTGGGTGTGTTTGGTGTTGATATTTCTAGAACTGTTGTCAGTGTTTTGTTTGATATGTCGGCTAACGGTCGCAAGTATAAAAAGAGAATGCAGGAAATCTGAGTGTAGGATTTTATTCTACATCACATCGTGTAAAATATAACAATTGCACTTCCTGAAGTGTTCTTTGAGAACCAAAAATTCTAAATATCATTAATTGTGAGGAGAAAAACAATTACCTCATGTAATGCTGCCTGCAAGTGAATTCAGGCGAAAAGAGGAAGTAAAGCTTGGTGGAGCTCAGGAAATACAGCTTTACAAAATAAAACTGATACTGTTATAAACCAGAATCTCCCTCCAGTAAAAAAGTGACCAAACTTTACATGAAACTAAATTTTCTTGTGTGATATATCACTTAAAAACAAGATTTTGTAGAAATTTGTAATTTTTTCAGTTTCAGTGTGCAATATCTCATGTCGTAAATATGGAGAGCCATTTGTGATGGAATGCAATATGCTAAGTAACTATTGAAATTTCAGGTGGTGTATTTCACGGCTGTGTTCCCCTATGTGATGCTGGCCATCCTGCTGGTCAGGGGGTTGACGCTGCCCGGAGCCTGGCAGGGTGTGGTCTACTACCTGTATCCAGATCCCTCTCGTCTGGCAGACCTTCAGGTGAGGCACCTTGGACAAATCTTGCAGCTTTAAGCTGTGTCCCAATTCAGGGGCTGCATGCTTCGAAGGACGCAGCCTTCACAGCCTTCTAAGGCGACTCCTTCTGAGGGACCTTTGAAGGCCGCATCAACCGTTGTTAAATGAGACAGTCTAGCCTTCGAAGCATTTCCTGGTTGCGTCACCAGCTAGGTCACCTGCCGTCAGTTGGTACTTTGTGACGTAGCCGTTGCCTGTCAGTTAGTCGTCAGTTGAGAAAACAAAGAAAAAACAGACAGAAGAAAGTATAAGAAAGAAAATATAAGTAATTAGTAAAAGTAATTAAATATAAAAACCCAATACTTACATTTAAATGTTAATTCATTGCCGCTTGGTGTCGCCATAGTATTTTCCCTGGCACTGAACAGTGGCGTGCAAAGGATCTTGGAATATGGGAGACCGCGAAGGATAGTTGCGGTGCATCCCCCCAAAAAAGGGAAAAGAAGGATGCATTTGAAGGAGCCTTCGAATTGGGACAACCTTTGCGCGGCGTTGTGACGTAATCGGCCTTCAAATGCGTGCTTCGAAGGATGCAGCCCCTGAATTGGGACATAGCTTTAGAGTGTCTTGTCTGTTTGTGAAGTGGTATTTGTGAAAGGCCAAGTTTGTGTTGAAGTGTCACACCTACCTGATCTGGGGGATAGTTATCACAGGAGACGAGCAGAGAACTGACAGACTAAAGACCGACTACCGACTCATATAACACTGACAATGATCTAATTACTTGTTAATCAGGTATGGATGGAGGCTTGCGCTCAGGTTCTCTTCTCCTATGGTGTTGCATCAGGAACCGTTATTACATTGAGCAGCTACAATAAAGTCAAGAACAACTGTTACAGGTAAGCTGTTTTTCCGCATGTTCTGAGGCCACCTTAACACTAGGAACGAGAGGGCGAGGTGAGGGGAGTGCAATCAGCAACTACCCTGCTATATTCCTGCACACTGGTCCTTTAACTTTATGTACATTTTTGTAAATATACAGGGACAGTCTGTGGTTGTGTGCGCTCAACAGTGGCACAAGCTTTGTGGCCGGCTTCGCAGTCTTCTCAGCTCTGGGCTACATGGCCCACGAACAGGGAATTCCCATCAACATGGTGGTCGAATCGGGTATGATTGAAGTTCTGTCTCTGCTCGACACGAGAATCTAATGTACCCTCACACTTTAATTAGAAAAGGACAGAAATCTTATCTAATACAAGGCAAGTGGAGAGGACAATAATTAAAATGTCCCTTCTGTCCTTCAGGCCCTGGACTGGCATTCATCGCTTTTCCTCAGGCTGTGGCCATGATGCCCGTGCCTCAGCTGTGGGCTGTTTGCTTCTTCTTTATGCTCATTCTGTTGGGACTGGACACAGTGGTAAGAAGATAACACACACCATAATACAAGGCATATGTATCGGATCTTATACTGTATATCATATTAATTTAATTATATCAAATCTTTGTGTTGTATACATTTTAGTCAGGTCTAAAGATATCTCCACAACATCAATGTGTCTTGTATGCATGTAGTCTACAGAGCAGGGGTGTGTCCAAACTCTTTTGACTGGGGTGGCCCTAAACGGGGTACTGACTAGGGGTGGCATGTAGAACACTGTAAGAAAAAAACCCATAAAAACGGTAAATGACTGGCTGCCAAACAAACACCGTAAAATTAAAGTAAAAAAAAACGTAATTCAAATAATGTGCAAAAACATTAAATTTACAGAAAATTTCATTAAAATTGTTACAGAAAAATAACATTATTTTACAGATTTTTCCCAAATAATTATGATCAATCACCTTCAATAAAGGGTCAATCCTAAAAGTTCTGCAGGAAAATACCATTATTTTACAGATTTTTTAGACTTTATGCAGGATTCCTGAGGTTAAATTTAATACCTTTTTAATACTTTCTAAATATTTTTTAAAACCTCAATGCAACTTGCTTCTAGTCATATAGCAAAAACAGGATTGATAAATGGGAGGGCACACACACTGTTGTCAATCCCTTAGTTATTTACATTTCATCATTATTTGCATTTAGTCATTTAGCTGACGCTTTTATCCAAAGCGACTTTCAGAGAAGATGTGATGGCTGCAGTGGAAGTGGACTGTGGACTGGTGGTGGGACTCGGTTGGAGCGGTGTACCGGGCATACTAGCAGCACAGAAATTTGATATTAATGGCTGCTCTCCCATCAAGTTGACATTCCAACTACATAATTTGAGTTACGCTACTTGACATCTGCTAAAGAAATGACACAATGCCTAAGATTTCAGTACCACTCCAGTACACTTCAATACCAGACATCAAGTATCAAACTTTTTTGAGCAAAGCTTGTTTCAAGTTTTACTCCAGCAATCAGCCATGTACAGAACTTTTCAGTATTCAGTGATGTTGTACCGTCATACTAACCGCAAACTTCTTGAGAATCATTACAAAGTTTCAGGGCATTCCAGTAAACATGTAACTCACGGTGCTGGAGAAGAGGGAGTGACACATCTTCCAGTATGAAATAAACCAGCCTCATATGTAGTTATAATCAAGATGCAGGCACACTCTTCACTGTGTATGTTTGACATAATGATCTGGTATAAAGGTATTCTCTTCTCTGTCTACTTGTGTGTGTTAGTTCGCAGGTTTGGAAACTATAACATCGTCAGTGATCGACTTGTTCCCAGGACAGATGCGCAGACCCTGGCGCAGAGAAATCTTCCTCATCATCTTCTCCTCTGCCTTCTTCTTGATAGAGATCCCTCTCGCCTCTCAGGTACTGCACAGGCCTGTGAAACCCAAACACAACAGCTAACACTCAACACATTCTCATATTGAAGGCGCAATTTAAGTGACACCAAATATACTTCATGTACCTGTTGTGTGTTGTCCAGGGAGGAGTGTACCTGTTCCAGTTGTTTGACCACTATGCTGCTAATGGAGCGTGTATATTGTTTGTGTCTTTGGCCGAGTGTGTGGCTATTGGCTGGGCCTTTGGTGAGTAGTACCAGTATCATGTTCCAAAAGTACTATCGAGCTATCTTTAAACTGTTACCCCGGTTTAAATATCAACCCAGTATCCTCTGAGTTCTAGTCCAGTACCAACATTCATTGCCGGAGCAGGAAGTAGTGTGACTATTTCTTGCGACTTCCTGGTGGTATGGATCTTCTCATGTATTTCCAGAAATGTCAAAATGTTCCTTCAACCATAGTTTATTTTCCATAACCAGAAGTCTGCGTTTGTCACGCACAGGTGTGGTGGAGAGATATTATTTGTAAAACATGGTCATCATTGAACATAATCTTCCAGTATCAGTGTTCATGTTTGGTAATAAGTTGCTATTTTCAAGTCCTCTGCTATAGTTCCTGTATCTAGAAATATCTCTGTTGTAGGAGCAATACTGTCTGGTGTATGCATCTCAACTTCCTGACACGTCTAAATAGAGCAAGTTAAAGAGAGAGCAGGCGAGTGCCGAGCAAGCCAGTGAATAAGTGACTCTTTAGTAGCGGGACTTTTCTGCCACAGTGACCAGTCGGTAATGATAACTCAGGTGCGATTGCTATTTCTGTAAAACACATAACCTGTTGTTAGGTGTTTGCTGGAAACTGTTTGGGCAGGCATGTTCAAAATCTGTCTATCACAGACTTGAACCAATCAGAAATACATAATGTAGTCGAACTCTTACCAAAGTCGGCTGAAAGAGGAGCAAGAACATCTTTTCCATCAAGAAAAAGCCTTCAGAAACGTTCTGTTAGCAACCTTGCTAACATCTTTAGCCGCCACCATTGTTGTCACATCTCTCATGTAGTGTGTTAAACCACTTACTAGTTCACAACCACTGCTTTTGGACGCAAGGGTATGGATTGAATCCCAGCAGGATGGATTTTCATGTGATTTTTGTCATCTAACAAAAAGATTTAAAGGTCTGATGTGTGAGAATATGTAGTATAACATTCATGTATGTAAAACTTTTTCATTAGTGTATAACCATCAATACTAAACACTGCATCTAAAAAGAACCATGTTTTTTTGTGGGTTTTGTAGTCACTGCAGATTTTCCTCTTTGGCCAAGAGAGTCAGTTGAGGGGATTGCAATCAGCAACTCCAGCACCAGGTGCCACTAAACCTTACAGACTGCTCCTATAAATAACATTATAATTTATTGATGTACGTGTTGTATATTTAAGCTTAGACTTAGTGATTGCAGGGCAGTCCGTCATATATCCTTTAAATTGTTGCTAACAAACTGTAATTATCACGCAGGTTCCGGTCGGATGTGTGATGCAGTGAAAGACATGACAGGACAGAGACCGTCTTTTTTTTTCAATCTGTGCTGGTGTTACTTCACCCCTCTGACCTGCGTGGTGAGTTACACACTGTTATGTTTCTGACACATCTGATAAATATGAACCTAGACTTGGTTCGTATGGGGAATTTCTGACCTGGCACCAGAAGGCCAATGATGCTGATACAATATCAAGCTACAGAAGTTACTTTCTTCCTCTGCGTTTCATTCAAGATTTGCTTCATCTGCTCCTTTGTGGACCAAAAGCCCCTGACATCCAGCAGGGTCAAGGCGTTCCCAGACTGGGCCTACAGTCTGGGCCGAGTCATAGCCTTTTCCTCTGTGGTTCCAATACCCATATGGGCTGTCGGCAAGATCTGGCTCACAAAGGGCACCCTCAGAGAAGTAAAAGCACCAACACATCCTGCTTAGTATATTCACTCTACCAATATACAGTATTCTGTTTATCTAATCGTCTTTATCGTCTGTCCTCAACAGCGCATGTCGATCCTGTGGTATCCTGTTAGAGATCCTGTTGATCCGAAGACTAAAAGACTAAATGAAACAGAGATGAGACCAATGTCAGCCCCTGTTCCTGATATGTTATGACTGTTTACTTCTGTGTAATGTACTTATAGATTTCTATAGCAGCCAAAAGAAAGAACAATTTTTACCTTTTAACAGTGACAGTTGCTGCAGTGACTAGGTGCTGCTAAATCCTACACACTGGACATAGCCTTACCCCGAAACCCCACTGTTGTTTTTGGTAAACTAGAACGACCGCGTATCGCTGTGGCACACGGAAGGCGGCACATCTGTGCCTGATTGAATTTGGGGGTTAATATGACAGACATACACTTCTATATATGTTTTGTACATAATGTAAATCAGCATTTATTTCAATGTTTATTTCCAGATTCAGTACAGTTATCATTAATGTTGAAATTAGATATAGATACCAAAACTGTTTTTTGTACCAGGCTGTAAACATGTTTATTTCTGATGTGAAGTTAGACATTTGAACATGGGGACTTATGGAAATTGACTTGTTCTCTAGACAGCCTCAAGTGGCTGTTCAAGGAACTGCAGTTTTTGACACTTCTGCATCGGCTTCACTTGACAGCCATGGAGGTTGGAGGAAACCACAAAGAGAGAAGATAAAAGAATGGAAATGATTTAAGAGGTTCTGAATTATTCATAGGATATTATCATTATTATTATCATCATTAGTTCACCAGACAATCTGTAAGCTTCAGTACATTCACTAAATAAACCATTGATCTGCATCAGTTCAGCCACTGAGTCTGGATTTGACTTATGTACTTCAAGGTTTCTTGGAGGGGAAGTTTGGTGCATTATAAATGGCGGGAAGAAGATACAGTAGTAGAGAGGGTTGTAAAGAAAAGAGAGACATGGGGATGATCTTTAAATGGAAAGACTGCTGAGAGGTCAGGCAGGATGAGGAGTGCTGGAGTGGAGAATGGATGTGCAGAGGGTGCTCCTCCTGTGTGTATCCATGCATGTGTTTGCAGACCGGCAAATGTGTTTGCACGTGGACATGTATGCATACGTGTGTTCCTCCTCAGCCCATGTGGTGAATCACGACATGGCCTGATCCTGTGTCACAGTGGAAACTTGTGGCAGTAAAGTGGAACAGTGTCACACACAGTGCTGCTCAACATAAAAATTACAGTGTTTTTCAGGGAATAACCTCTACGTTAACCTCCCTCATGTTCATGTTTTCTGATACCTTCCTTTTGCTTGCATTCATTTCAGAATTATATTAATATCAATTATTTGTTACATAGAGAATGTGCTTGTCGTGGACAGGAAAAGGAAAGGAAAAAAGGGAAAAAGGCCATCCAAGGCTTGACAGTACCTCTTAAAAAAGTGTATTTTGACCTCCCTGGTGCTAAAATTAGATTATCCATTTGATATGGGAGTGGATTCTTCCTTTGTCTCCTGGATCACAGATTACCTGACAGAAAGGCCACAGTTTGTCAGGTTGAGGAACTGTTTTTCTGGGACATTAATGAGCAGCACAGGGGCTCCACAGGGGACTGTTCTGGCTCCATTTCTGTTCACATTGTATACAGCAGACTTTAAATATAACTCTGAGTCCTGCTGCTATTGTAGCTTGTATACGAAATGGACAAGAATCTAAATATGGGGATTTGATCAAATCCTTCAGACAAAGGAAATGGTCATGGATTTCCATAGGTCCAAGGGTTAGGGTTAGGGTTAGCCTCTTCAGCCTCTTCAACACTTGTGGGGTGGATATCGAGGTGGTGACAAGAAGGCTGGCTCTGTGATCGGAGTAAGGATGGACTCTCTGGAGGAAGTGGTGGAGAGAGACACAATGAGGATGGTGGATGCCATCCTGAACAACATGGATCATCAACTACAAAACATCTTGATGGACCAAAGAAGTAACGGTGGTGGACAGCTCCTCTTTCTTCATTGCAGGATGGAGAGATACAAAAGATCTTTTTTTACCTACGACCATCAGACTTTTTAAATCTTCTAAAATTGGCAGATGAGCTGACAGACAAATCCCCTTGGGGATTAATAAAGTAATTCGTATTCGTATTCATATTCATATTAAACCTCCTCCTCCCTTCCTATCAAACTCCTCCTCCTCCTCCTGTTGTCCAGTCCAAAGTCCGAGCCTGAGGACCAGATGATCTGTCTGAATATAAAAGAGACAAGCAGAACACAGCCACACACGATACATCCATCTGTCACAAAGAAAACCTCCCCTGACCCAATTTTTCTTGTAAATACTTTTTTATTTAAACACTCAATGACCTGAGCTGTAAACGTCGAGGACATCTCAGCACCTTAAATTACGGACACAGTCATTCTCTCTCATACACACTCTCACACACACATACACACATAAATATCACTGGATGCACTGATAAGGCTGCTGTTTATAGCTGCACTAGAGGACCGACTTGTTTGTGCAGCTCACATCCAAACTGAATTTGCAAGAAGACGATGTACTAACTGGGATATTCTTACAAAATTCTGTAAGTATAATTCTGTCTAGTTATATATGTTTAGTTATACTGACATTATACTATTTTATTGCCCTTTCATGGTACTGTTGTTCTGTCATTAGCTTAAGGTTGTCTTAAATCTGTCTTTGTAATTAAATTCCAGCTGCAGTTTGGTCAAAACCAAAAGCTACTGTGTCCTGTAGAAATCACCTAAATGCTACAAGAGGACATTGTATCTGAAATTTAACTTAAACTTGTTCACACCTGGTTTAACTGAGGTTTAACTTAAACCTGCTGCAAACCTGTTTAACTGAGCATTAATGTAAACCAACCCATACACCTGGTTTAACAGAGGTTTAACTTAATTTTGCTAAAAGAGAGTGAATATTAGATTTAAACTCATGCCCTGGTGGGCATAAACATGACACCAAATGAATGCTAATGTTGCTGAATGTGAAAATAAGCAAGTTCACCACAGAAAGCAAGTTCACAGATGAAATGTTGTCTCCACATATTTCAACCATCCCCAAATGGCCAAAAGTAAATCAGTTACTGTAGGTTTAGCAACAATATTGAAACTGCTCACATATTTGTTAAAATGCAGGTTAAAGTGATCAATGCAGCAGATGTGTAGACAGGAAGTGAAACAACAAAATCTGCAACTTACCATGTATGAGGTGGGCTGAATGAAGCCTGGGTGCTCAAATAAGCTGTCTGTAATGGAACCACCTGTCAGTCAGAGTGTCTGTGAACTGTTCTGTAGCCAACATCAAGTGCAATTTTAATTCTTTTAGACCTCAGCTTTTGACACCATAGATCACTCCATTTTAATTAACCATCTTAAAACCTGGGTGGGCATCAAGGACTCTGCACTTGGTTGGTTTTACTCTTATCTTTTAAAAAGAACCTTCTTGGTCACCACAGGTAATTATTCTTCTTCGTCAGCTCACATTACCTGTGGTTCAATTTTAGGTCCAATTTTATTTTCTATTTACCGCAATTTTCGGACTATAAGCCGAAAACACGCTTTCACACGCTTTGAACCCTGCAGCCTATACAACAGTGCGGCTAATTTATAGATTTTTACTAGACGTGGGGAAAGATTATACGCCAGAGAAGACACTAGTTTTGATTTTGAAATGTCATTTTGCGCATCATGCACACACCCTCATCATGGAAAACACACAAAGAAATACATATGATGCAGCTTTTAAGTTAAAGGCAATAGTAGGCTAAAGTGTGTTTTATTTTCTAACCAGGTGTGTTACTGTCGTGTTGGTGCAGTGTTTTATTTTCTAACCATGCGGGCATGTTCATCCCGTGTTGATGCCGTGTTGGTGCCATACTGCTGATTTTCAGGCATAGTTTGAAAAAAAGCGTGTCTTAAATTAAAACTAAAAAAAACTTCAGTGTATTGTCTTTCTGTGTAAATACCTCATGTTACAACATAAAAACCTGTGGCTTATATTAAGTGTGGCCTATATATGTACAAAATGTATTTTTTTTTTCACATTCAGCTGGTGTGGCTTATATTCAGGTGCGCTCAATAGTCCGGAAATTACGGAAATTACGAAAATTATATGCTCCCTCTTGGCCATATCATTGAACGCCACAATGTTTCTTTTCATTGCTATGCAGATGGAACACAGATCACCTCACCCTGAGACCTGCTGACCCTAGAAGCCTAGCTTCTGTTTTAGACTGTCTTAGTGATGTGAACTGCTGGATGGCACAAAATCTCTTGAAACTCAACAACTCAAAATCAAAATCTATTCTAACCTCTCTTGGTCCCTATGCCAACTGCGTAACGCCCACTGCCCGTAATCTAGGAGTCATTTTTTCAATAAAGTAGTTCAGTCTTGTTTCCTTTAATTCAAAACCATCTCCAGAATCAAAACAGTCATTACCCACTCCGATTTAGAAGAAGTTATACAGTACATGCACTAATATTCTCCAGACTAGACTATTATAACTCACTTCTCTCCGGCATAAATCAGAAATCACTCTCTCGCCTCCAACTTGTGCAAAATGCAGCAGCTAGGCTTCTTATTGGTTTTAACAGACGACAGCACATTACACCGATTTTAGCTTCCCTTCATTGGCTCCCTGTTCATTTTAGAATTGATTTTAAGATTTTACTGATCACTTTTAAGGCACATCAGGGACTGGCTCCAAGTTACATATCAGATATATTGACACCTTCCAAAGTTCCCTTCTGGCTGTTCCAAAGTCAAGGCTCAAAACTAAAGGTGACCAGGCGTTTGCCATCAGGGCCCCTCGACTTTGGAACGCCCTGCCTGAGGACTTAAGGCTTGCAGAATCAGTGAATTCTTTTAAGTCAGTTCTTAAAACTTAAAAATCATTTTTATAGACTTGCTTATAGACTTATAGACTTTTATGTGATGTTTGTCTTTTTAACTTTCTTTTTTTTTTACTTTTAACTTGAATTAAATCATTCTATTTCACTGTGTTTTATTTTATTTTTGTTATGTGGTTGTTTATGTAATTTATGCATTTCTTAACTGTTATTTTTTAAATAGCTTTTTATTGTCTTCTAAATGTTGTTGGTTCTTCTTATTTTGCCTGAGTATTTTGTTCATGCTTGTCTGTCAACGCATTTTGTAAATGCTGTTTTAAAGGTGCTATATAAATATATACATATACACTTATTTTTATTATAAGTGGCCATTTCACAAACTGCATGTGAAAAACATAAGAAAGATAAAGTACTTTAAATACAACTGTTATGTGACATAAGCCAGTGCTTCTTTGAAAACAGCATTTTCAGCAGAGTCCGAGTTAGCTTGCCGCTCAAACCTCTGCATGTTCTGCTATAACTGAACCTGTTCTAACCTGCAGCGAGTCACATGTGAGATTGACAACAACACATAACTTGAGGACGCACGCGTTTATTTTGCTTTCTCTTGCAGTGGTAATGGACTTGCTCCACAGCTCCGGTGTGAGTAGTACACACTACCTGCAGACGCACTTCAGCCACAGCCAGGGCTACTTCCTGTCAGTCTCCATGGCAACGGACCTACGCAACACTTTCTTCCTGTTTTTCCCCATATGGTTCCATGTACAGCAAGCTGAAGCCATCAAACTGGTGTGGGTAGCAGTGGTGGGAGACTGGGTCAACCTGATGCTGAAATGGTGAGTATTGGAACTGGGATGATGAAGGCGATGATGATGATGATGAAGGCGATGATGATGATGACAATGATGATGATGATGATGCCTTTGCACTGCACACAAACTGTATCCATTATGCCATTTTTTAAGGCTTCTGTTTGGGGAACGTCCCTATTGGTGGGTTCAGGAGACAGATTACTATGGCAACTCTTCTCAACCAATGATAGAACAGTTCCCCATGACCTGTGAGACCGGCCCAGGTAGGACCATATGTCTGGAGTAATGTGTGTATCAACTTTAATCCATCTCTTAAAAACCCTATTTCCTCCCCTGACAGGAAGTCCATCAGGTCATGCCATGGGGACGGCAGCAGTTTACTACACCATGATGTCATCACTCCTCTCCACAGTGCTCAAGAAAGATAGACATCAGATCAGAAGATGGTAAGATCAACCTCACCTTTACTCACTGTCTAACACCTCTGTGTATTGTATGTAGTGCAGAGCAATAACATGTCTATCTGTCCTCCAGGTGCATGCGTGTCTCACTGTGGACGCTGTTCTGGTGTGTGCAGGTGTGTGTGTGCCTTTCCAGGGTTTTTGTTGCTGCTCATTTTCCACATCAGGTCATCACAGGAGTTGCCATAGGTATGGACACACAACTGTTATTAATACTCTCGATAAACCCACTGCTCTGTATTTCACCAGCAAATCATTCAAACATTCAGATTTGTTCTGCAGAAGAAGAAGTAAGAAACTCACTTGCAGGTATTTGGTCATAAACCGAAGTACTGACTTCTAAGAAGTCCATCCATCCATCCATCCATCCATCCATCCATTATCTGTAACTACCTAAATAATTCAAAAATATTCAAAATATTGAATCCAAAATATTGATATATGTTATAGTGCATCAAACGATCTTAATTCAAAATTAGTAAGTCAAAATTCTGAGCAATTGTTTGTCAGCCAATTGATGACCAAAAAGCTTTTAGTCCTACAATGACAAACAACAAAATGATTCCATTTTAATCAGAAACGTTTCCTGTTACACCATCGTATTCGTATTACAGATAGATAGGCGTCCGGATGTACTACTTATAGCAGCAAACCAACTCAACATCCTCCACCTGGATCGATACAAGAGTCAGAGTAGGCCTGCAGAAGTCCACAATCATGTGTTGAAAAACAGGTTTAGCTCATCAACCCATGTAGAGCTACCTTCCCCTGCCTGGTCTGTTTGGTTGACCCAGTGAAGTGAACTTTTCTGCATTTTTTCCAAACATGGGAGATCATCCCTGAGTCTACCAGAGCTCCTTGATCCTCCCTCATTGATCTTAATTCTAAACTCTCTGAATTCATTTGAGCTCATCTCTGTCCCCTGTCTTGAATGCTCTCCTTTTTTTTTTAATTCAGGAGTGTGCGAGCATACTGAATCATAATTTTGATGTAAACATTTCAGTATTTTAGAAATGGGCTGAGTAACTGAGTTCAGCATCATCAAAACAAGTGGAATAATAAGGATCTGCATGTTATTAGATAGTGAACTATGACACCATAACAGAATAAATAAATAAATAAATACATTTCCTCTCAGGTATCCTGGTGGCAGAATCTCTGAGCCGGACCCAACAGTTCTATGAGGCTGGCCTGCGTTCTTACCTGCTCACCTCCCTGCTCCTCCTCTCCCTGGCTCTCCTCCTGTACCTGTGCCTCCAGCTGGTAGGCGTCGATGTCCTCTGGAGTGTGGAGAAAGCGAGGTGCTGGTGCCGCAGAGCAGAGTGGGTCAGTGTGGACACCAGCCCCTTAGCCAGTTTGTTCAGAAACACCGGGACTCTGTTGGGCCTGGGCCTGGGGCTCCACTATCCTTTGCATGCGCATACCAACAGAGTGGTGTTTGCCAGGATGTCTGAGGGGATCTACAGGTTGATCTGTTTAAGTGCAACACTGGTGCTGCTGCAGTTATTTGACTTTGCTTTCAGGCCGCCCGTCCACAGCGGAGCTCTGTTCTATCTGCTGTCATTCTGTAAAAGTGCCACGGTGCCTCTGGCTACTGTGGCTGTCGTTCCCTACTGTGTCACTGCAGCACTGACATACACGGGGGAGACGCTGCTATGATGCAGGTGCCCTTACATTACATGTACTGTTGGGTGGGTGAATGTCTGTGCATCATGTTATATACTACTCAAGTTGTGGGTTTAATATATGGCCAAAAGTATATGGACGCATACTTTTACATCCTTTTTGTGTTTGGCGGACCTCAATGACATCCAACACATTCAGGTTCAGCTGGAACACCAGAGCCAGGTTTTTCATGTAAGAATGATGTTATCCCCAAGCTTTTCTTACTGGGTCGGTCACATTTGAAAGGATTCATTCGTATTTAAATCAGAATCAGGTGATGTTTTGGGGTTGTTTATGATGCCAGGTCTACTGTCAATGCAATCAGATCACACCCACACAATGCACTATAAATGATAAATGACATAAATGACATTTTTATCCAGTAATGAATATTTAATGTTATAGAGAAGTTCTGTGTGTTTCTCAGCTGAAGTTGTATTATTTAGAATTTTATTTAACAATTTAACTGACAGAAATAAACCTTTATGATGGAAATAAATACACCCTGAGTTATTATCCAGCATTACACCCTGCAGTCAGTCCTACTGGCACCTTTTTTATCCATGCTAGATGTGTGGCTCTATTATGGCTTACGACTGAATCATAGCCGTGCTGATATTCAGTATAACAGCACTCCATCCCATGCGATATTGCTATGCTGAAGCTCTTCTGGCAGCACGTGGTGGCTCAACACCTTACTAAGACACGTTATGTTGTTTTGTCCTTTAATTTGTCGCCCACTGTTTTTTGAACACTTGTTTTATGCAGTAATTTTTAATCCGAAGTGTCATGCTCATTCTCATTCATGGGCCACATACATCCCAGTTTAAACTCAAGCGATCTCAATTTATTCATTCATCTATTTTCCATAACTCCTTATCCTTATCAGGGTTGCAGGGGACATTAAGAAGCTGGGTACACCATGGACAAGTTCATCACAAGTCCGAGTCCGACACATTACCATTCACGCTCACTCATTCACACCAACGTGCAATTTAGAATCACAGATTAACCTGCATATCTTTGTACTTTCCATATAGACCTTTAAAATATTGCTTACAGTGACCCAACAATTCAAAGTGTATTCAAGTAGAAGCATAACATAATCACTCCAAACCTTTGCTTTCAGTTTATTCTGAAAATATTCAAAATTCATGAGCCATTCATTTACAAAACAGCTGATTACATCCTGATATGTCTTAAGAATAAAGAAAAAATCAATAACTCTTCTGGCCCCGCCCCCTGGTATCAGGACAGTGTGGCGCTCTGGCGCCCTCTCGCGGTCAGTCTCCGCGCCGCACCCTGCCGCACTTCTGTTTTTCCGCACAAGCGGAAGCAGAGCTCATCGTTTCCGGACACATGGTGCAGGGTGGGCGTGTCCTGTACGCTGATGTAAACACAAAATACGCCTCATCCCCCGTCGGATAAGTCACAGTGGAGCGAATTGACGAGATTAACCCGAATAGCCACAGCTGCTCGGGGAAAACGCTCCGTGTCCGTCGTGTGTAATATGCGCTAGGAGCGCGGACGGACGACGCCATGGACTTCTACATCAACCTGAAGGTGAATTTCAGGGGAAATTCCAAAAATTTCCTCCTGTCGGGATCCGAGACCAAGAGCTGGGAGTCGATGGAGGCCATGGTAAGAGAGATAGATAGAGAGGAGGTGGTGGTGGGGAGCACCGGGCCCGCTCTCAGACAACACCGTCCACAGCGCACGGTCAGCCCGCAGGTGCTGCCGCCTCGATGCCGCTCTCACGCTGGTGATTGTGATTGATGACATTGATGTGCCGACGATCGGAGTGTTGCATTAACCCTTCAGGGAATAGCCTGCCAGCTTCAGGCACGCTGGTCGAGAGACGCTATTGACACACTTTAGCATTCCCATGATGTAACTGAGACGTTTAAAGCTGTGAAGATGTGACTGGCAGCGCAGAGATAACAGAGGGAGGACACACTGCAGTCCTTACACGATTATTATAGTGCTTTGTCGTCATGGAAACACTGTTTACCAGCTCAGCATAACTGGTCTGAGCAGTTTGGAGCACACGGCCTCCATTTGAAATGGTCTGCAGGTAGCTGTGGTGTCTACACCTGAGGTAAAGGGAGGGGAGGACGGGGCTGGTTGCCCCCCTCTTTATTTCAGAAACTGTATCCTGAATAGATCCCCTTTCAACGTGTAATCAAAGCCTGGAGTGTCAGACAGGAATGGAGCGAGCTGACTCTCTTGTCAAATACGTCTACGTGCCCTTGTGACATCCATCCTCGCTGTGGGGTTGCTATAAAGAATTGGAGGTTATCCAGAAAATGAACTTAAAGGTCCAGTGTGTAGGATTTAGTGGGATCTAGCGTTAAAGACAGACAGCAAAACAACTTAACACTGCTCCCTATCCAAGCTTGGATAGGATAAACTACAACTGGTTTGTCCATTCTGGGCTACTGTAGAAACATTGCAATTCAACATGGTGGACTCTGCAGAAGGGGACCAGCTTCCTCTGTAGATATAAAGAGCTCATTCAAAGGAAACAAAGACATAACAACGCTTATTTTTCGGTAATTCTACCCGAATTAAAACATAGTTATGAATATTACAATTACTATATTACTATTTCTGCCATATTCTGTAATCCATTCACAAGATCTTCTAAAATGTTTAATTCCATTGAAATGCAACAACCTAACACATCTTTTGCATTGAAGGACCGGCATGTAGGATTTAGTAGTATCTAGTAGTGTAGTGGCTGATTGCAACCTCCTTGTCGCAACCTCTTCTTCCTGGTGTGAGGGAGAAGTGAAAAACACAAATGACCCTGTCTAGAGCCACTGTTTATTTTGTCCGTGCTGGGCTATGGTAGAAACATGGCTGTAGATATCAAAGTTTTAGTCTGTTTCTAGAGTTCCCTAAATTTTTCACACTGGACCTTTAAGAGGACGTAAATATATGACAATATAAACAATACAAAGACAACCAACCCCAGAAGAGAATGTGACAATCATCCCGACTGGGATTTTTTGCTTGCAACTGAGCTAACTACCACATGTTGACAGTATAAAGAATGGACAGAGCATTAGTGACGTCACCCATAGGTTTCTGAAGCGCCTGTTTGAAGCTGGAGATAAGCAGCACTGGCTGCCACGTTGGCTGTACTGCCTCTTTTGCCTCCCGGCTAGTCTGAAAATGAGCAAAGACATGGATTTTCAGTGGAACTTATTGCGGTTTATGCATAACTTTAAGCCTTAATATAATTTGAACAGGTGAGTTGAAAAAAAAATCACCCTCACTAAAGTCGTCATGAACGGGGAAATTAGCTATAGAGACCAAAACCTTTTTTGTACCAGGCTGTAAACATGTTTATTTCTGCTGTGAGGTTGGACACTTTAACATGGGGACTTATGGAGGCTGACTCACTTCTGCAGCCTGTTTCAAGCAGCCGCTCAGGAAGCTGTGGTTTTTGGTGAACCACGGAGGTTTCCTGCTTGGTTGAAGTCCCATTTCTCTTTCTTCAAACATTTTAATAGTAGTATCATTAATTATGAGAATACTCTCAGCTCTGTCTGCAGGACATGCAGCATTACAGCTGGGCAGATGGTGGCGCAGAGTTAGCAGCGTCGTCACACAAAATTGCTAGATAACTAGTTTGATAAATAAATTGCTGGAAAGTTAAGAAACAATGACCTCATCATTTCCTATTCTCAGTATAACCTTGTATTCATTCGCTCTTATTTGCCTTGTTCGTATTCAGTATTACCAGTTTGGACACCTAAATGTCAAGTGAAACTCCTGAAATGACTCTGTAGGTGACCTCGTTTTTGAACAGCGACCTTAAGGGAGCGAGATCTAATGAATGTGACAACCGACCCTGTTCTCTCCTGTAACAGCACACCAAAACAATACTCCACTACATGTGCTGGTCCTCCATTAAAAATTCTACTTAGGTTAACAGCACTGATGCATTAACTGCTAACAGTTATGTTATTAACAGTTCTTTAATGCATTAATGCCCAATTGTACGACTGTGTTAATGCATGTGTATTTAACACCCCTCCATGAAGCTTGTGTGTTATGTAAAGACAGCTGAGTGTATACAATAAATCCCCCTGCCCAGATGTGCCTGTAACTTGTACATACCTGTGTATACACACCACAACACTAAGTTGGCGTTGCAGTGGACAGACAATTTTTTTATCTGATCGTTAGAAGAGGCTTCAAAGATTGCGGAGATACTTTGGTAAACTATGGTTTGTGGAAGAAACTGCAGCAAATAATCTAACCGTGTTTGTGATTCAAAGTACTTTAACACAAAAGGCTACTGTCAAGTGAATAGTGAATAGTACTTAAATATATTATTATTATTGTGTGTATTTTCCTCACAGATTGTCAGTCAGCCCTCCTAAATATGTCCCCATATGACAGCAGCTCATTGAAGCTCAACAGGTCTTTCTCAGACTTGCCATGACAGGAAAAACACAGGTGGAAGTGATGCCATCACTGAAATGTAAGTCATGTCAGTGAGGCGGCATGCACAACAGCAGAACTGACTCATCTGAATGGAACACAGCCGTCATTAATATCTTATAAACTGTCTTAATTGCACAAGATAAAACAATCTTGATGAATACCACCTGTTCATGAGGGTGTTTGCAAGACTTCACTAGCATGGACCACAGCATCAGCAAGGTAAGATTGCGATTGTGAGTGAAGTGTGAACTTCTTCGGCCTGTTGCATTGTGGGCAAGCTTCGGTGGGGAATCCACTGTAGCACCCGGGCACAATGGACCCCCCTCAGAATCCTGTGGAGAGGAGAAATCATTGAAAGAAATGGGATGGGCATGGGTGCAGGAATACGAGAGCTAAAGAGGACGAAAGGGCTACCAGGGTGTTTCGAGGAATGTTGGGAGTGGCACGGTTAAGGTGTGGTCCTGCTCCTGAAACTCTGCTAAAAGGCTTCAATTGATCATCAGTAACCAACGCCCCCAAACTGTCATACATGGCTATCTGTCAGTTTTCATTCGGAAAATTTGTCCCAAAAAATGACTAAAACAGAACAAATCTATATGTCAATATAATACATGTGAAATCATGTCAATAATTGTTTGGATAATCTTATATTTCTTGGATATTTCAATGAAAGCGTGATTTTTTTGGGGGGGTATGCATGTTTTATGACCAGTGTTGCACCTCTTGAATACATGTGATATTTAAACTGAGCTCACTTTGTAAAGTTTTGCTGTATGGTTGGGAATGGATTCAATTTGATTCATAACAAGAACTACTGCTACCGCTTATTAGAGACAGATACTGGACCTTTGTGTGTAATATGGATATATTGGGCAATATTCTTATACAACATGTATATATGTAAAAAATATAAACATTTTTTGCAGTGATCCCTTTTACCATTTACTATTTTATTATCTCCATGGTTTTAACATTATTATAACATTTTTGTTACCCTCGGTTGCGTTAAAGCTCTGTGTGGATGTTTCAGCAGATTGCTGGTGTTTCATACTTGAAATGATAATTTGGCACACATTTATTGGCACTGTTGTCATCTGTCTTTGTGAAATGAAGCCATGCCTTGGACCATTTCTTCTTCTTCACTATGACTCCTTCTTGTAGTCATGACTTTGACGTCTTTAAACAATGTGCAACTGTCAGAAAAACAAGCCGGCGTCGATGAAAAGAACCTACAAGTTCTGGTTCCTGATTCCTGTCCCTGCTTGGTTGCCACATGTTGTCTACTATATAGAGAAGTTATATATATGTACATCCCTAACCATGATCATGCAGTCAGAGGAGTGCTTGTTGTCTGTGGACAACAGACTCTATCTGAGTCTGTGGCTGTTGTTCACAACCATGCGGCTGATGAGTCACCACAGAGTCACAGTTCAGGCAGATGGACTGTTGTTGAGCTGTCACCCAGCTGTTGTCTGATTCTCTCAGTGCTGATTGGTACACCTGAGGGGGGGTCTAGAGAAAAAAAATGAAATGGAAACCAACCAATAGCAGTAAGTGTGCACAGATAAATAAACCACAAGGTTTTTACCTTTACCATTTTTACTGTTTTGTAACGTTTTGTCATAGGGTTTAGTTTGTGTTTCACCAGGTCTGGTTAACCTGTTGACGCTGGTTCCCTTGAGGGACCCCTTAGTAAACTGACTGAAGTGACATAGTTTATGGATGTCTCATGTTATACTTAAGGAAGAGCGATAACAGACCGGAATAACTGTGTGTTTCTTCACAGCAGCTCAGCCTAAACTAGCAACAGGAGATCATTGCGTGACCATAGACTGTATAAAAAACATGGACGTCGTATCCATGACTCAGAGTGTGGTGGCTCTTGCAGTCGCAATCTTGGCAATCTAGACCAGTGACCGTATAAAGAATGGATGTGTGACATCACCCACGGGGTTCTGAAGCGCCAGATCTCAAATAATCTAAAAATCATCATCAGTGGACATGAGGTGGGCCGAATGAAGCCCGACAAGCCACCTGTCAATAAAAGGGGCCAAGCTGTTAGTTATGCATAACTTTAAGCCTTAATATAATGTGAACAGGTGAGTTATATAAAAATTCACCCTCAGTACAGTTGTCATGAATGGGGAAAGTAGCTATAGAGACCAAAACTGTTTTTTGTGCTAAGCTGTAAGCACGTTTATTTCTGCTGTGAAGTTGGACATTTGAACATGTGGACTTATGGAGGCTGACTCGTTCTGCAGCCAGCCTCAAGTGGACCTTTGAGGAACTGCTGTTTTTGGCACTTCACAGCCACAGAGGTTGCTGCTCAGCAGCTCAGACGGCAGATATATTTCTTGTGACATCTGCTTGACCAATCACGAAAGTACACGCAATTTGCATTGGATGTCGCCCAGATTTTTTTTCCCAGGACTCGTATCCAAAGCAGGTGGAGACCCGTGCTGTTGATATCATGTTACGTTCTGTTTGCCGAGCCTCTGCAGTGGAGCAGTGTAGCACTGATCTAGAAACTGTCAGGGCAAAAGAGCAGGAGAGCTGTTTTTTAATCAGTGTCAAGACAGAAGGTGAAATATGGGCACTGAGCCGTGCACCTTTTGGATTTATGGCCCATCTCTCTCGGCCACAGCAGCCTGGGAGAGTTCATTTGTGTTGAGTGCTGCTGAGTCACAGATTCACTTTGAGTTGTTGTTTTACCAGCGAGAGAGATGCAAGCGGCTTTGGTGTACTCGTTTACCGTTATCTGCTTCTCATCCGGGCATAGATCGCCGAACGATAACGCGCAGCACTTATTAGTTCGTGTCGAAGCATAATTAAAAGAAACGGGGAGCCGGATAAAGCTTCCAGCTGTCAGCCAGTAAAGATGCAGCAGGAGTGTGAAGCTGTGAGCTGCTCCCTGAGCACAGCGTCCTGCTGGCTGAGCAAGGACGAACACGAGCCACAGAGTCTTCTCAGAGGTCACCTTTTCTCACACACACACACAGACGGAGACAAACAGTGCTCACTGAGGCCCTTAGCAACCCCTGCCACATACACACACACACATCTCAGTCACTGAGTTCATCCTAATTCAAATGACTGTTCGGGCTGACATTGAGATCACTGAGTTTATGTCTCTCATCAGCTGACGCATCATTCTGTCCTTATCTGATCTTTCTGTGTGTGTGTGTGTGTGTGTGTGTGTGTGTGTGTGTGTGTGTGTGTGTGTGTGTGTAGGTGAAGCGCTCGTTTGGCCTGTGCAGTCTCCAGCTGACGTATTTCGATGAGGAGAACGAGGAGGTGAGAGACTGTCTGTCTGTGTTTTTTATGTTTTATATCACCTCAAATCAATGTCACCATTTCTTGTTAGTATGTGATTCTTGCTATTCATCTGAATAATCCAGACTGGACATATGAAATGAGCCCATGGCAGACTAAAGGTCTGCAGAGTTAATTTCTTTGTTGTACTCAGGTGGCAGCTTGTGTGAAGGAATTCATTTATCAAACATAACATGTAACGTGACTAAAACTAGGTCTGTTCGTGCCATAATGGCCGGATCGGAAAAAAATGTCAGAATTGGTGCAGCAGAGGCAGAGACACATCAGAGGGACATTTGACGTGTGTTTGGATGTATTAATTTCCGGTTAAACAAACCTTTCTGTTATATATGAGTCTAATAGCTATGCCTGAACCTGAGTGTTTCCGATGTCTTAATAAGTTGAGGTTGATTGGTCAGCTGTCATACTTCTTCAGCCCCCGCCCCTTCTGGATCCATGACCTAACACAGTGAGCATATTATATACTGATATTGAATTACCAGGTATCGTTAGGCTAATTGTTGTCTGTAAACAACCAACCTGTTTGATCTGATCTGTATGAGTGAACTCCAGAGGCCCCAACTCAAGCCATCACTAGTATCTGTCACTAATATGGCAAGTCGTTTTAACATTTATTAGTTACATTTGACTGCCTGGAATTAACCCTTTATAGGGCACTCATTGAAATACTTGGAAATTTAAAATTGGTGGATATAAGAAGATGTTTTCTCTTTTTTGACTTTTTTATTTTTAAGTGTCAATTTTAGGCTGCAAAGTCAAAGAAGTTACCATATACAGTCACTTGCCCACCTAGGGTAAAAAAAATGGAACATTTATTTCCAAATGAACAGTCAGACATATGTCTTACAGACCTTATGACACTTATTTCAACAGATCACGAACATGACAGAGTGTAAAAAATATTAGGGTTGGGGTTAGAGTGGGATCCATTAAAGGCCATAGCCTGACATTTGCTGATTGGCTGGAGTAAGTCACGTGATTCTGCTCCTTTATTGAGAGACGTGGGGCAGTTTTAATTCTAGACATGTAGGCTGTCAAAATCTAGTTACAGATATGTTGAGTTAGAATATCCACTCTAGCCAATAGGTGCAAGCTGTTGACTGCAGTGACAGTGAGTATTCATGCATCTTGTGTGGTTATTTAAAATGTTGTTTCTAGTTTCTTGTAATAATTTAATACCCTAATGCAACTCAGAGGCGTCTCTCTGTAAACCCTCCCTGCCTGGTAAATGTCTTTCAAGGTCCACACCCACACATCTCTTAAATATTTTGTAGTTTACACGCCCAGGCTAAGAAAAACCTCGATGACATCACAGCAACGTCATCAGGTTTATTTTCTCAGACCAGACAAAGCTCCTCCGGCTCCACTGTTTTCACAAGCTGAATATCGCCATGAACAAACATTAAAGGTCGTCCTCTTTCTTCTTCTTCCAGGTGTCCATCAACAGCCAAGGTAAGCAAACATGGTCATAAGACATAAGACAGTTTGCTAAAACCAGAAGAATCTCTCAGATTTGGAGTGTGTCACATATTAATGTTATTTTAATAATGAATGTTTCTGCTTTCATTCCAGTGGAGTATGAGGAGGCATTGAAGGTGAGTTGAATTGAAGCAGAAGTAAAGAAATGTTGTACACCAGAGCACAGAAACAGTGGTCATCTTTTGAGTGGCTGGTAAAAATCTGAACATTCACTGGCTAGGTTTATTTTGCACCCTGCAGTACAGCAGATTTGAGCTCTGCTTGCTCACATTGCCTCTTTAAAATATGACTGTCGTAATGTTTTAATGCCACGTGTGAGACTTAATCTGCATTATTCAGAGAGGTGAAATGAGTCATCCATTCACTTTTGGGTTTGAATCACCGTGGAAGCAGACATATCAAAGAAGAGTCCTGCTACCTGACTCAAACCTGACAGGTCCCAACAGAGTTTCAGGTTGGGTTGAGGCGGTTTGGTTGCAGCACAGGTGACTGGACAGATAAAAACGTGTTGCCTTTGCTCAGACCCAAACTTAACTCCTGTGCACCTTAAAAAAAGTTTACCTTGGTCATACTGGATTCTCCCGGATTGGTTTTAGTAGGACAGATTCTCTTAGTTTGCTCTGTTGGCAGTTGTCAGAGAGGAAAACTCTCGCAAAGTATTGTTGTTGTTATCAGAAGAAAGCCGCAGCTTGTTTGAGAAATTGATGCAGAAATAAAGAGCAAGTGAGACTAACCCGTTTACTCGTTTCCCCAGAGTGCAGCGAGGCAGGGGAACAGACTGCACATGAACGTGTACGAGACTCGGGGCCAGCCGGCGAGGGTTGCCACCACCAAAGCCAGTGGAACAGAGCCCAAGAGGGGCTTCAGACCCCCACAGCACTGCCCGGCTCTGGCCCAGGTGGTCAGCCGCAAAGTCCAGGCTGCAGTCCCAGAACAGGGCATGGTAAGACCACGAAACACACACACAGCCTCTCATATCTTTGCCCATTTCTCTGCCACAGTATTTCTGCTGCTGCTGATGAGATTTTAACATATTTTGAAAATGATACATTTCACCACTGTACTCCAGTACTGTTGTTGTTACAAGGTTCATAAATTCATTCACCCCCTTAAATTAGTAGTGTTTAATTACGCCCTTGATTGGTAACTGATGTAACTGATTTATCTAGGTTATATATGCGAAAATAATATCATATCATTATGACACTTTCAGTAGACAAATAGTTTAATGAATAAAACCACAAGTGATCAAAGGGAGTAAAAAAAAGTAGATAAAATACCACGTATAAATTCAGCCTTAATCACTGTCGGGGATATGAGACTAGGCAGTACACCACTAACGTGGTTCTGATCTTTATTTCACATTAATGTAAACATTGAAACTTTTCCGGAGAGCCGATTGGTTAGTTTTTCTCCATGGTGTAGTGTTAGAAAAGTAGAAATTGCAATATCAAACGAGAAGCAATTCTGATCCACAGAGAATACGTGGCTGTTGATTTTCAAAATAAAACACCCTGTGCAGACTTCACATTGTTCAAACACACAAAATAGTAACAATTTAACTACACAGCATATTTACTCATGGTAAATAAACTGAGGAAATCTGACCAAATCTGAACAAAAAGTTGACAGTTGACAAAGTCTGGCGGGTGAAAAGCTGAATCCTGGTGGGATATGAAGCCACATGGAAATCAAAGCAAAACGATGATGATGAGGAGGGTGATGATGATAAAACCTTTTCACTGTGTCAGTGTGTAACGGCCACACATTTTTACAACTGGAGAATGTAGGAATAACATCAGTGATGAATAAAAATGTTCAAGAATGAGCATTATTCTTTTTCTTATTGGTTTTTGTCAGAGCCACAGAGAGCCAGTGGAGTCACGTGATTATTATTTCTGTTATTTACAACAATGATGATGAAGATGTAAATCGGCCGGTTTGACTTCTCTCTCTCCGTAAAGCAGGTCATCATGAAAGAAATAAAGGGAACCAAAGAAGAAGACAAGACTCCTCCCGCCTGGTTCACCTCCTACATGGAGAAGGTAAGAACAGCCTGGTGGAGGTCACATGGAGGAGTTTTGCTGTTTTGACGGACTGACTGAGATTACTTCCTTTTTATCCTTCCAGTTTAAGGACCAGGTGGTTCGCGAGGCGGTGGAGAAGATCTGCCGGGAGTTCTCTGGACAGTGCTGCATCCACAAGCCCCTGGGGGGAGGAGGCGGAGGAGGTGGAGGAGGAGGAGGAGGAGGAGCAGGAGGAGGAGGGGGAGGTAGAGGGGAGGCAGTAGGAGGTGCTGAGGCCCAGCAGGTACCTGAGGTCTCCTCCTCCACTCTGCCTGGAGCTCCAACCTCTTCCACTCCTCCCTGCTCCTCCTGCAGGGGGCAGACCACCGGAGGAGGCTACCAGTGCAGGTATGTGTTGTCTTTTCATTCACTAAATAGTCACACAGATTTCTACTCTGCCATTTTTTTGACTGCTGTTCAGCTGCTGTCAATTGTCAGGCTTGCATCTATATGTAACAGATAGTGTATATATGAATTTTAGGAGTTTGTTTGTGGAGATGTATTGCTAATTCTCCTGTTGGGTGCCATTAAACCATTGTAGAAGAAGAGAACACCACTCAAAGCTCAAACAATGCAAACAAACAAAATGTGATCAAAAGTTCTGGGATATTTTTCTTGGCAGTCTACAGTAACATGCACAGTATTGCATGCTTCTTGATGATTAGAAACGTACCACGATTGGGGAAAATACAACCTCTGATATTTTCCGTGTTTGTTGTTTTTGTCAGAAATGGCAGATATGTTTTGTTTGTGTGATCAGTGGAGTCACAGCGACCGTCACAGGCTTTACTGTTGAGGAACTATTCCTCATTCATTGTGCACATAGATGCGATGTCTACATACATACAACTTTTACACCAACTTTTTTTGGCGTTTCCACATTAAAAAGTCATTTAAACTGCAAAAATGTTTCACATTAAAAGCCTTCCAGCAGCTCAAAGGCCACAGTACCTCACAGGCTTTTAATATGAAACATCTAGTGTCAGTCAAAGTTGATGTTAGTATAAATAACAGCCCACCACAGCTATCCAACATTATGTCTGTCTTCATTTAAAAATCATTGTATATGTCCTTTTTCTGTGAGACGTCTACCCTCTCCTCTCCTCTTCTGTAGACTTAACCACTTTAACTCTAATTTAACTGTTCAGACAGTAGAGAAGTGTCACATCATCAGTAAATAACTTTAGAATCATATTGAAATTGCTCAAGGGCCCAGGAATATTTGGTTTTGGTACCTTGAATGTGCTTAAAAAGTGCTAGAATTTTCCACTGTAGTGATATCACTTGAGGACATTTATCAGACTTCACACAGCTCCCTCTGGAGACACTGAAGGATTTTTTCCTCACATGCAGTATTACTGGCCAACACCTAGAAATAATCAGAGGCATTTCCTCTCATAATGCCCGGACATAAGCTCTATATCAACCTTCTCCTTTAAGAAACTGAAAAGAAAGGTCTTAGTTTGTATGGGCCGATGTAGATTTAGAAATTCATGATCACCATTAATCAGGATGTAATTTCCCTTTTGTCTCCCCCCCTTCTCTCTCTCTCTCACTCCATCTTTCTTTCATTTCGGTTTCGTTTCCCGTCCTCAGTGTGTGCACCGCCTGTACTCTGTGCGAGCCCTGCAGTTTCTCTCATGATCCCAGTCACAACCTGGTGAGAGCCAGAACTCCTCTGTCCATCCCAGAGCACGGATCTCCTGCCCCGGACCACAGCAGGTTTGTTACTTTAAGACTGCTCCCATATTTTAGAATTTGTTTAATATGAAATATTGTCTATGTTTGTAGGCATTGCTCTGAAATATTTAACAAAAGCCCAAACTTACTTTTCAGCAGATGTTGAATTATCTGTGTTTTGACACCAAGACCCTCAGTTTTAATAAAGATACATCATTAACATATTCAGTAAGAACTAAAGAGATATAAAATGTTATTATATAAGTATATAAAAGTATCAGTAAACTTGTACTAAAGTATAGTACATGAGTAAATGTACCTGGTTACAGAACTACAACCAGACTGTAAGCCAGTAGTGCTAACTGTTATTGTGTAATTGTGACTGATTGTGGGGAATAAATTGCCTTGTTGACTATCTTCCTATCCATACATCTGATCTATCATAAATAAATTGAACAAACCTCAGCATGATGAGAACTACCTAAAACAACAGAGACCATCTTTGGGAACAATTTATGTGACTTTTTTAATTTTTCTGTTTTGACAATCTGCTTACATGAAAGGGGCAGAGATTAAGACCTATACCGCAACCAACCACCATGTGGTGATTGTTGTTTTGACTTTTTGCATGGTTGCTTTCTTTCAGGTTCTACAGACGAGGTGACCGCAGTTTCCGGAAGGCGGAGAAGCAGCGACTGAAAGCAGAGAAGCGCCTATTGAAGGCTGAGGTCAAAGAAATCCGTAAACAGTTGAGGATGGAGAGGCGGGGCATACAGTGGAGCTCCTCCCACAGAGATGGAAGCTCCTCCCCTGTTCTTCTTCAACCTCGAGCCACCCAGCACAACAGTCCTGAGTAAGAAAATATACATTTCTGCTTGAGTTCATCTGACAGGGTTTAGGGTACAACTGACAACACTGTTTACCAGTTGCACGTTCCATATATAGATTCCTTTAACAACAACTGATGAAACATAAATAAATAAATATTATGTCTCGCCCAGGCGTCCGAAGCGACCCTGTCCCCTGGTGGTTCCAGCCATGACTGCTGCATTTCTAGACGAGAACCTTCCTGATGGGACCCGACTGCGTCCCGGGACCAAATTTATCAAGTACTGGAAGATGAGGAACACTGGAACAATCAGCTGGAGCGCTGATACAAAGGTAAAAAACTCCAGTTCATTGAAATAAAAAAGGTTTTATCCTCTTGGGAGCCCAGTTGTGATTTCATGGAAAGCTTCAGGTGTCTTTTTCACCTGAGTGTGCCATTAGAGGAAAACAATGATTTTACAATGGAGTAGGGTTATCATCTGCAGAGCGTGAATGGACTAAATTATGTACAAACATCCAAATATTTCCTCAGCAAAACAGCATTTGATACAATGTGGGCTAATATCAGGGTACATAGAGAATAGTTTTGCTTTTGAAATATGAGCCCTGTGCGCCACCAAGTGTCTTCTGATAAAGAGAGACCAAGTCTTCCTCCCATGCTGTTCTAAGCCAGCGTGGATGCGATCCAACACCATGTTATAAAGAGCTGAATTTTTAATATTTTTTTAAAGTGGATTTACAGAGAGGACTCTATAAACAATGGTCAGAACTGTTGATTTGAAGAACAAAATGCCTTGCTTGAAGATATCTGAAAAAGTTTGACCTAGGAAGACTTCACACTTCACTTAGCTGCTCAGAAGACGCCAAGCTGTTGCCTATGAAGAGGTCTTTAAAGCGCATAATACCCTTCCTGTGCCATTCCTAAAAAACAGAATCCTGGCAGGATGGTTTAAAAAGATGGTTCAATGCAATAGGGCTCAGGAAATCCAAAATATTTCCTAAATTGTGCCCAAATTTTTAAAGAATGTTTAACCACTGGATTTTTTAAGGATTTGAGTGAAGGAAGTGGGAGTAGGGATCCAAGAAATGCAAGAACTGACATGTATTATCATCCGACTGTAGCTCTATCTCTACCCTGTCAGGGCAGTCAGGTTGCCTGTAGTAAAAAGACCAAAACTCAAGACGTCTTTATACTCTTTGATGCTTTTTCATTGAAAACAACTGCTGGAAATAATTGTTTTCCATTTAGTTTTTAATAGTTTCAGTTTATCTTCACTTTGTGGAGGCAGTCATGTAGACAGTCTCAGTGAACACATACACCAATGCCTTATGTCTGCGTGAAAACATTTGACCAAATTGACTAAAAAGACTATAAAACAGTTTTATGAGTTAATAAACAACATGTTAGAAGAAGCTTTAGCATGTGTTGTGTATGCAGAGCTAGGTGTGTGGTTCCCTGCTCCATATTCATTCTAGCTGATGATGGGTGGCCACCTTCTTAATCCCATCCCGGATGAGACCACATTTATGTTACGACCCAGCTTGTGCAGGGAAAGGGAAGTAACATAAAACAAAATGTACTTGGTAAAATAAATTATACAAATTATACAAACAAAAAAGGGGTGAGGTAAACTATGAGGGAAACAAAGGGCGAGCAGATTCTTTTCAAACCAAGTGTGGTAAGTGTGCATCATACGTAGCCTTGTTTTTTCCCTGCAGCTGAAGTTCATGTGGGGAAACCTGGCGGTGGGCTCCGGGGACCGTTGGAGAGAAGTGTCTGTTCCCTTCCTGCACCCAGGACAGGTGAGACGGTAATCTTTACAAAAGTACCTTCTTGTTTTTTCTTTGTAGCACTAAATCATATTATTATCTGCACTGTGTCGTACAGTAAGTCAATGCTTTCTTGATGGTTCTCTTTGTGCGTCCAGGTTGGCATAGTGAGCGTAGCGCTGTGTGCTCCCACTGTGGAGGGCTCTTACACCTCCCACTGGCGTCTGGCTCACGCTGGAGAGCAGTTTGGACCCAGGGTCTGGTGCAGTATCGTGGTCGATCCTCTGGCCCCAGCGCCTATGATGGCTGATGGGATACTAGTGTCACCCTGTGTCACACCGCAGGTAGAACAAATGAGTGAAAACATAAGTGATAGAAATGAGAGTGTTAAAAATGACATGGTGAATAAATGAACTAGGCGCACACGTGGAGATACTGCAGAGGTGTGTGTGTGCATATGTAAATGATCTGATCTCATCTGCAGGGTAAGAACCCTGTGGCAAAGGATGGAAAAGCCTGTGCAGCTTCTAGGGAGCAACCGTTAATGTCAGTGGACCAAGAAGAGTACTTCATCCCCTCAGTTGACCTGCTCACTGCACAGGTAAGAGTCTGCAGTCGTCACACACTGCATACAGGCTGCACTGCAGCTAAGTGTGTTATTTCACATTTGTAGGGACGCACTGATCTAACCAGTCCGCCGATACCTAAACTGATCTGACACCAGGACTTTTTTCCCAAAAAATTCCAAAATGTAAAATGTATAAAACCCTCTGTGTGTGACCTGACGAGGATGATCGTACACTAATATGCTTTTTAAGCTTGGGCAAATGAATTTCTAAAGTGTAACACACATAACATATTCACAGCAAAATATACTTAAAGTACCAAAAAAGAAAAGTGCTCACGGTTGGGTGATATGTCATCCCAGCAATCAAAGAATTATTCACAATTCTCTCCCACAAAACAAAAACTTCTCTGCTCTCACTCAATCTGCCCTTAAAACCAGCCAGAGCCGAAAGAAACCGACTTCGCTACATATATATAGTGTAATACATGAACTCATGAACTGTCAAGAAAGGCAATGTCCTTACGCCTGTTTTCCTTCATAAACTGAAAAATCCAACTGTACACCTACAGTTTCTCTCTTTTGGCAAACTAAGCTTAGTTGCCATGTGAACTCATCATAAAACACACCATTCAAATACGACAGAAACAATAAAAACAATAACACTCATCAAAACGTATTGGTTAGTCTTTCCACTGTTCCAACAATCTGGTTTGGCTGATAGAATCCTCACTTCACTGTGTGAGAGAGTGAAAATATTGTGGTAAAATGTTTTCGTTAAAGAAGTCTGGTCAGGTGGCTTTGAAGAGAATGTAGATAACAGCTTCGCTCACTGTCGGAAAATGACTGTGACGACAAAGTAAAGTGGTAAAAATATTCAAGGTATAGCGTACACTTAAACTGATTTTTTATTTTTGTTTTTTTATGTTTTGCTGCAGCAGCACATTACTCATGAGTGAGCTGTCAATCAAAACATGATCTGCTACACCTTCATCGACTATAGAAATGGTCTATACAATGACATTAGCTGTTTTTAACTTATAAACATTTATTTTTATTCAGATATTTGTGGATGTCATTCAACTTTTATATCATGTATGGAAGTGGTGAACACGGTATCAGCAGTAAGCCAACGTGATAAATTTATCTGAGTCACGTTGAGTCTCTTTCTTATTTCTTACGTTTTATCGATTTAATTATGGTGTCCCACACAGTTTTAAACAGGATAACCTGGCTTTTAATCGCTAGGATGGTTTAAACTTTTCCCATAATGCAGTCTGTTGTTGTTCATCTCCCAGGATCTCCTGTCCTTTGAGCTGTTGGACATCAACATCGTCCAAGAATTGGAGAGTGTCCCAAACAACACCCCTGCTGGTAAGAAGACTTCCTATGGTGGTCAGGAATAGAGTGATGCTGCTGTTTTCTATTAACCATGCACACGTCTGATATATTTACAACACACCTGGTCAGTGACTCAATGATAAACTGACCTGAGTTCAGTAAATGTCTTCTCTCCATGTAGACATGACTCCGTGTATGTCCCCTCTGCCTCAAGACGGCCACCTGCAGGACAAGGGCAGCCCCTCTTTGGGTCTCATCCAGGAAGAGACTGAAGTCATCAACAGCATCATGGGTATTTGAGTTTCCTTCATATATTTGATATAAAATCAATATTGTGACCCCGCCCCCTATAGTGCACACATGAGGTCTCTGGTCTGTCTACCTGTTACTGGTCCTCAGATGTCCCTCATGGTACTGGACCTGGAGCAGAGGGTGGAGGAGTCCCGGCTCAGGAAGAAGGGGAGGACGACATCAGCGGGACTCAGTTTGTTTGTGAGACTGTGATTCGCTCAATGACCCTGGAGGAGGCCCCTGACCACGCCCCTCTGAGAGGGCCCCGCCCAGGAACAGGTAAAGGTCAGTCAGCAGGGGTTACAGGTCTGAAGCTGTCCTGTCCCAAAACTATATGTCCACATAGATCTATGCGGGGAAATGCATTGAGACGTTTGTTTGGACCTCAGACAGACACAGAATGAGTATTTGTGAGTGCGACAGACAGTTTGCTAGAATCATAGCAGGTAGATTATCTTGGAACACTGTATGTCTGCTGATCTTTTCCCAGGTGATGACTTTCCAGAGTTCTAAAATCCTGTGTCTGAGTATTATGAACTGCTGTGCAGTGTTTGAGTATTTGAGTGAGAAATAAATCCTGCACAATCCTCTTTGAATAGTGATGGGACTTTAATATTTATTGGTCTTTATATATACATTTATTCTCTTACTGATTCTTGATCAGTTTTGGGTGTGGTAAAACTATTGTGTCATCTCGAAGTCTGAGCACAGTGTAGCCGCGGTAAAAAAAAAAAAAGGCATGCTGATGTTATTATAACAGGATATTTACCCTCGGAGACAGACATCATGCTCTGTTTGCCATGTCTTAATTTTGTTGCAAGTTCCTAGCAGCGTAGAGGTTGACGTTATTGTAATGCATTAGTCATAAAATCATGTCAGCATTCATTAATAGGAGTTGATAAGTGCTGAGGCACATGACTCTGATGGATCACCATGGTTTGTTTTGACCTCTTAATGCGTTACCTGTCATCTTGTTCCCATAATGAGTTTTATGAATGACTAAAATATCCAGGTACAATCAAATCCAGCTCACTGGGCTAGTCAAACTCTATGTTTGCATGCTGTCTGCATGTTTGCATGTGGTTATAAGAGAAAAGTGTGACCATGCAGTCTCTAACCGTGGACTTGCTGTTTGCTCTCAGTGGTGCGTCTGGCTGCTCAGGGCGGCTCCTCCTCCTCTTGTGTGAAGAGTAAAACGTTGAAATCAGAGGAGAGTCCCGACAGCAGCCCCAGCAGCTCTAAAAATGCCCTGAAACCACCGGCTACGCTGAAAGCTTCCCTCCCTCCCCCGCTGAAAGCCTCCCTGCCTGCCCCCCTGTCTGTGGCCTTGACCCCAGGACCCGGCCCCAGCTCAGCACCCACCCCGCTCCATGCTCCGACCAGATCCACAGCCACAGGTGACTTGAGCGGTTGAGACTGCGTTTGACCCTAGATCGTAACAACAGTTCTTAGAGAGAAGAGGCAACTGGCTAGGTTATAGATTTCACCTCTCATCCCAGAGGACTTGTTGACTTGTTGGTGCTTCATAGCTAAGACTTGAGTCTTATGACTCACAAAACAATGACATGGTTTGTTGCATGAGCCTGCTGGTTGGAATCACGCAGACAAACATAATTGACATCCCTGACTTATAGAACATTCACACAGATCACTGAGGGACTGAAGAGCAGGAGGCTTTTTCCATCTCTGATAATATTTAGTCCATTTGCAGTAATGACTCCAGAATCAATAAAAATGGGAAGACATGGAAAAGAACTTTGACTTGTTGTCCAACTCAACATGTTGTAAAACTAATCAGTCCTATTGATTCTGACTGAGACAGATGAAGCTGGAGACTCTGGTATCTTTTCTGAATATGCACAACCTTTAGTTGTCCACGTGAAGCTGACCTCAGGTTGTTTCATCAATAAAGCCTAGTTCAGCTGAGTTGGTCCAATTTCAAGTTACTTCTTATCCAGTTTTAGTCCCATTTATGACAAAGTAACAATGAACTGAAGAGCTGTCAGACATAAAGCCAACAATGAGACACTTGAGTTTCCTGACCTCCTGATTAAACTGGTATTGCTCTTGACTTTAAAATGAGCAGTTTTTTGGAAAACGTGTACATTTCCTTTCTGAAAGTGATCGGATTGATATCTAGCTCATGTCGGTGCGTTCAAGTACAAAGCTGGAGAGCAGAAAAGAAACAACTTTGTCCATACACCTCCCGACACCTCTCATTAATGAAACCAACCCAAACCAAAATCTGTGTTCATGGACCAACCTGGGATGTAGTCATAGACATTGTACAGAGGTGCTGGAGTTAGACAAAACTATATTTATCAAGAAATAAGTCCAAATCCTTGGCTGTTATTGGTCCCTGGGCCGTACTTTGGACATCCCTGATTTACAGGGGTACTGAAGGACTAATGCACTGAGAGCTTGTGACAGTCGTAATGTTAAACACCGACACTCTGAGCTTCTAGTCCAGGCAGTGTCAGCTCTGTAGATCACTAAAGGTTGAAAATGAGCAGTTGAAGGACAACAAATTAAAACTATAATCTTGTCCATAGAGTTCAAAAAGTTTTAAAAGTTTACCTGCTGGTGAATTGTGGTGGAGAATATATATCTGTATCTGTCTGTGAATCAGCTTTCTTGATCACCATCACAGGCGAAGGTGAGGAGTCCCACATGGAGAGAGAGAAGAACCCAGAGGAGGTCAAGGAGAACGAGGGAGAGGAGAAGAGAGAAGGGACGAGGAGTCGCTCCTCCTCCACCTCCTCAGAGGATTACATCATCATCCTCCCTGACTGCTTTGACACCAGTCGGCCGCTGGGGGAATCCATGTACAGGTACGTGACTTCAGCAGCAGTCGCTGTTCAGTTTGTGTTGTCATGGAAATTAAAAAATAGTTACACATACAACGAACAGGCAAGAATATATTTGATTTATTTCCTCCCTTTCATTCTCCCATCGCAGCTCTGCTCTGTCCCAGCCGGGTGACATCCCAGCCAAGAGCCCAACAGACACAGAAACCCCGTCTCATGACCACTCGGGAGGCTCCACCCCTGACGGTGAGCTGGGTGAGGCAGACGAAGCTGTGGCGGCTCCAGGGACGGGGGTGTCGGGCACAAGCAGCGCCAACGACATGCTCTGCACGTCTCAGACGCTGGACGATGAGCCGCTGACGCCCGAGGTGGTGGCACCGCCTAAAGCCATCGTCACACCCAGGTCAGTATGAAGGGTGGGACACAGACACAGCGGTGTGGACGTACTGAACATTCTCAACTGCAGGCCTTTATTTAAAACAGGCTAGTATTAGAGACCTGCCTTCATTTCTTTTGTCCTCTGTTTTCGAAGTATGTTTTATGTTTTTCTGATCTCTGTTAATGCAAATTCATCACTTCCTTTCTTTACCATCTTGCTCTCGATGTTGTACAGTCCAGAAAGCAGTGGAGAAGCAGATGTTGACGCTGCTGTTGCCAGGGAAGGCACAGAGGGCTCTGAACTGTACCAAACTGAAGATGGTGAGCACGTTGCTATATTGCTGCAAATTAAATAGCATGCCACGCTGGCAGCTCTGCACGGGTTCTTCTAATTCATGTGATACTGCAATAGATTTCATAGACGTTGAGCGATATAAATTTAGATGTGAATACAGTTTTATTTTGGAGTTGAAGATAATGCTGTTGTTCCACAGCCTCTGGTCCTGAGCAGACTCAGACAGATACTAAAGCTACTGAAGACACAGAGGAGGACAACCCTGAGGACCCCAGGTCTCTCACACACACACACACACACTGCTTTCTCTTCAAAGTCAGCATTTTCTGTATGGCTCGCTGATGTTAAATGGTGTCAAAGTTCACCAAAGTTGAACTTTGCCATTCAATTGACCTGTTTCCATTTTGAACCTAACCTCTATATTGTGCCTTCTCAGGCACCCTGGCATCACCAGTGGCTTGGTCAAAGGGGCTCTGTCAGTTGCTGCTTCTGCCTACAAAGCTCTGTTCACAGGACAAGGCCCCGCACAGGTCAGTTTATATTAGTTCATATTCAGTCTAATTTCATAGCTTGTGTCTTACATCTGTTTAGTTCAACACTTGGGATGTCCCAGAGTATGTCGATCAATTCAGATCTAAACTTTAAATTATGGATAATATCTGTTTATCTGTCCTATGACAAGGAGATGCTTCAATATTTTTTAGGGGTACTGTGGCAAATTATCTGCTGGAGTAAACATCTTTAAATTCAGTAGAACAGAACAGCGCTGCTAACGTTTGCCTAAACTCTGGTAAATAGAAAGAAATACAAAGGATTCATCTGCATAAAAAGATATATCAGTTTTTATACATGTTCCTAAATTGTGTATTTTTAAGTGTACTTGTGGAATATCAATCAAACCCGCTTTTATTGTGAGATTATTAATCAAAATGTTAAGAGTGTTTGTTTCTGCAGATGTACTGTAGCTCCTTCTACACAACTGGATGTGTGGCATGTGTTGCTAAACTTGGTAGTAAGCCAGCTAGCCAGTCATGCTAACATTTGCAGCTTGCAGTAAAGCAACATTCACATGTTTCATTTATATTTCTGATTTAGAAAGACACAACCGTCTAAGCTCTTTGTATACAGCAGGGCTGCCCAAAGTAGCGCCTGCGGGCCAAAGTTAGCATGCTTTAAAGTTTGATTTGGCCCGCCAGTATAATTTCCAGTAGAATTCAATACAGTAGGTGTTTTGTGTTGGCCGGCGGTCAACCATCAACATGTAACTAAATCCAAAGCCATAGTTATGGCTGCTATGATTGGACAGTTGCTGTCCAGGGGAGGGCTTATGTGAATGGTCATTTGGCATTTTGGTTGTCTATAATCTGTACAAGTTTTATTGGATTGATAATTTCTTGTTCCTGTGCAGCCTCCAGTGGATGCATCCACCCAGGACACCATGATGGCCGTTCTAGTGGAGATGGGCTTCGGGGACCGGCCACTGAACCAGCGGCTGCTGAACAAATACAACTACAACCTGCTGGATGTGGTCAACGAGCTCGTTCAGATGACCGACAATGACTGGTACTCTACACGCTACTGACGAGCGAGAGAGGAAGGAGTGTAGGAGGGAGGGGGGGGAGAAGGAGATGAAACACAATAAATTAAAAGGAAAAAAGAGGAGCATCTGCTCTGATTGGATGGAGATCAATCTTCTCTATGACCACACAAGGAGACATTTCATCAAGCTTTCTGGGATAACACTTTCCCACTGTCTGTCTGTCGTGTTACTTTCAGCTCCGGCTTTGATAGTGGCAAGGCAGCAAGGAGAGATGAAGAAAGACACATGTTCCTATAGTGTCAAAGGTGCTATGTGTAGCATTTGGCATTCTAAAAATGAAGACCACATATCCCACGAGCCTCACTGCAGCCTGCAAAGATGGCATTGATCCAGTAACAGCAAATGTACCAACATTGTGATTTGTTAGCGCTGAAATGCTACACATAGCACCTTCCTGCTTTGCCCTTTCACCCAAGACAGTGATGAAGTACAAAGCAGCGAGATAATGTCAAGTATCCACATCTGCACTGAGAACAGAAGTGAGGAGATCCACATCACCGGTCACGATTAATCAAAACATGTTCGCATGCTCTTCAGTCACAGGTTGAACATCCACATGGAAGTTACGGTGTGGCTCAGAGCGCTGATATACTTGCTTTTAACTGCGTGTTTGTGTGAGCATGATGGTTCTTCCATTCTGCTGGTGTAGCTCATGAACAGGAAGACTCTGAACAAACCACAGTAACAAAGATGAAAGTCTATGAATAAAAACGAATGATCGATTCATAGAGTGTCACCAGTTACCCAAAGTTCTGAATGAGGATTTTCCAGTGTTGGACTCAACCTGACTCAAACCTGTCACTTCTCCCACTCGGTTCCAGTATGAAGGAGAAACTACACTGGCCATTAAACTAAAAAGTCCTATGTAGTGGCAGAATTTAGTTTGTCCCTTCTGGGCTGCTGTCGAAAACAAAATGGTGGACTCCATTGAAGAGGACCTGCTCCCTCTTTAGATAAGAATATATATATACATATATATATACTTGCACTGGGGCCACTTATCCACACATCGCTGTTGGTAAAAAGCAAGTATATCACAAGCCTTGGAGCTTAGTACAAAGTGATTATCTGTGCTCATTTAGGTTAAAGTATTTTAGTTTATGGCTGCATTATTGTTATTTTTATTATTATTGTTGTTGTTTTATAACTTGCTCATGCTCATATCACTGGAGTATATATAGGGTTTCCACACACCTCTTACTGTACTGTATGCATAACCTGCTGTAGATGAGTATATAACTACTGAGAGAAGATAAACATTCCCTTATAAACTTTGGATTTGGAGATATTATTTGCACTTAAAAACGTACAGGACACAGGGACCATTCATTCAGCATATTTTCCGAATATTGAACTTTAACACATGTTCAGCCTTACTTTTAAGCATCTTCACTGGACCTTGTTGTTGTCTTGAACATGTTAGCTGGCTCTTACAATAAGGAATCTGTGTTCCCTAAACCTTCTGGTCTAAAGGACTGGACTAAAGGGGTCAGTATGCTTCAAACTAACTTTGCTCTTTAGTCATAGTTGTTGGACTCTTTTTCGGTTCTGTCATCTTGTAAGATAAGATAAGACTTGTTTGGTTCGTTTTAAACAAACTTTAACAAACAGTGTGTTCGCCTGTTAGGTTTGCTTTTTTCTATAGGCAGTGAAAAATGAGGGTCTCTGTCTGGCTCCAGGCTAATTGTAATGCATGCACCTCAGCATGAGAGTCTGGGGATTTAAAACAGCATGTTGAGCACATCCGGGAGTTCCTCATGAAAGAGTAAACAGTATTATGAAATTATGAATCCTGTTTCTACTTGGTTGTTGTTGTTGTTGTTGTTGGGACAGTTGCTAATGATGCAAGATGACATCATCAAATCCAATAAATGAGTCGCCTGTCAGTCCATATGACTTCACAATAACAGCTTTTGGTTGAACACGAAACAGACCAGAAAAAGTTCTAACCCTAACCCTAACCCTTCTAATCTGCTTTTTGTCCTTAGTCGGGAACAAATGAACCAAACTACAGGTGTGACATCAACCTTAAACTGTAGTTTGAAGCATACTGAGGACTCTAGTTTGGTATTAGTCTGTTTCTCTTTTGTTCTTTGAACGTCACGCGTGACACAGAGCTCAGCCCGAGACAAACAGCTGCTTAAAGTGACTGTATTTAGTCGAGTTAGATGGGTTAAGTTTAATGACTTCAAATAGTACTGAGCTGAGTTAAATCCCTTCAGCAAAGCTCAGTTGTTTCCACATCCTTTTGTCACTCCTCGTCATCTGGTGTGTGCTTCTTCGAAGTGGTCAGGTGTGGGGACTGATACTCCTGAAGGACGTGTACTTCCTTTGGTGGAGCACTTTAAGAGCACGTACAGTAACAGTAAGGTCATTCCAAACTTAAACTGGGGGGAAAAAACAGTGTGTAACAATGTGAAAATGTGTTTTTTTTTCCACTACACAAATGTGCGAATATATACAGAACCTGCTAGTTGGAAGCAATGACAGTTGACTTCATTTGTTTAAGTTAAGAGTTAAGATTGTTTTTGCTTCGAATGCTTGAAAGCTGTTTGGAAATGTAAAAAAAAAAAAAAAAAAATAGAGCTGTGGATGTTGTATTTTTAGGCTTATTGTGTGGTGGTTACATTTGCTCTGCTGTATGTGTGTGTGTTAATGTTTTCCTTTGTAAAAAGAAATGTTACCAGATTGATTGAAGATTGTGTTTTAGTTTGCCAATGAGAGGATTTGAACGATTTTGGGGTTGGAGAAATCATTTTAAAAAACAGCACTTGTAGGGTTATTATTAATGTCATGCATACATAATACATGAATCTGTGGTCCAAAAAAAGAGTTTAGAGGTGTTTACTCTGCGTTTTTGTTTTTTTGGCCAGGCTGCAAAGTCGAATAAAAACTGCAATGAAGTTAAAAGGAACTGTTCGATATTCAGGGAAATGTATTTGTTTGATGCCGTCTAATTGTCGGCAGTGTATTTCCCATAACGTCGAGTTGCTCCTTTGAGGTTTAGGCGTCAGATTATATCTTAACTGAGCGATTTCCATCTTTGCAGCTCGGCCAAAAAAACAAATATTTAAACTGCTGACAAACTTGACCCAAGAGGACTTTGTGTATATGTGGTGATTTTAATTAGACATCTTCCACTCAGCAGCGCTCATTTTACTAAACCAAAGTTCTCCGAATGAGTTTGAGTACAGTTTTATACACTGTTGAGTTCACACAGCCAGTCTTACTTACAGGTTAACGTGATGATAAGGGGGCTGTGATGATAAATGTTTCCCCACATAATCATAATTAAAACATGTTTTGGTGTTAAAAGTATTTAAAAATGGGAACTTTGACAATGAGACATATATTTTTGAAGGTGTCAGTCTGAGTTCATCTCCTGCTACATATACACAGTTCCTGGGGCTGTTATCCACCATAGTTCACCTAAGCCTTGTGTCATGTATTCCAGGGTTTCTTGTACATCTTGAATCACATTCACTCAACTGAATGTCACCACAGTCCCTTTGAAAAGAGTGTTTCATACCCGCCATCCAGACTCCCGTGTGATGAAATGGACCCTGGCTGAAATGTGTACTTGATGAAGGTGAAGAGTTTCACGTACTGTACTGTATGTCATTTTGCTTTAAATTAACATGTAAGGGGGTGTGAGTACTGGTGAAGTAATTATGGAGGAAGAGAAAAGCTGGATTGTTTAAGCTTTTTTTCTGTGTTGCACTTTATGAACATTGTTATGATGTACAAATCAATCTGTCTCCAATTAAAGTCACTACACTCATGAAGGATTTCTGTTTCATTTTCTATTTTTTTTCCAGTTATGGTAACATTAGGATGGTAGTTTTTAGGTGCCTAATGATATTAACTGTTCATTGCTGATAATATATCTAGTCATACGTACAAGGCACTTTCCAACATGGGTTCAGTTCAGACAGAAGACAAACAAACAAACAAAAAGCAAAAATGCTGAATAACAGCTGAGCTAAGCTTCCAGAAATAACCCAGATAGTACCGGAAGTAAGACTTTTTTTATTTTGTATTCAAAATAAAAGTAGAATGGCATCAGGCAATGTGCCGTTAACACAGACTGTGATACAAAAATGATTTATATACATAATGTTATCATACTATATGTGTATTATTGACATGATATCAATACTGAAGTTTTAAATGTCATGATTATCATCAATTACAGTATATCACAACACCCCTAATATATACAACTCAAAACACAACTACTCAAAACAGTCAGAGGAAGGAACTGGCTTGTGTGATTGTATATTATATATTATTATAATGTATTATATAATTATTATTAGTAGAATTATCAAAAAAGGAAACATCATTAGTCTGACATACAATATGTAGTATGTAAGACAACTGGAAATCTAATCAGGACATACATGTTATATATGTTTAACTAGAGATCCACTGCACTTCTGCTTCATACAGTTCCTGGTTCTTGATAAGTGAGCAGCAGCTTTGGATAGTCGATTAAATATACAGTATATATGACTCGTGTCCATATTAAAATCCTGTTGCACTAACAACAGTTTCAGACTGGATGCAGGACTTATTACATAATAGGAAACAAGAGGTACGCCATGGTGCCATTTCTAAACCTCTGGAGTTCCACAGGGATCTGTGCTCGCCCTCTACTCCTTGTTGTCGTTATTAGTGATTTACCAAATGTGATTCAATCAGATGCATATCTTTTTGCAGATGTAAAAACATATTCAAAAAGATATAAACAAATTATTTAGAATAATTACACTGACACAGCTTACCTACATAACATGAGTGTTAGTGGTGGTTGCTAAAATTAAATCCAGAAAAATAATACTACATCCACATTTTGAATAGTAGTTAAGAGGGAACTACTAAAAATTACCACTGAATGATGACATTTCTTGCTTTTTGTTCTTCATTGTACATAACCTGTATACCACATATAAAGATATAAAGTAATATTATGAAAGTTTTACTTTGAAAGTTGTAACAGGAAGTGTCTGTGTGGTCCCGTGCTCGTGTGACGGTGCGGAGTCAACAAGAAGAAGACATGGCTGACCCTCAGCAGGACCGGGGATGAAGACGCTGTCAACACCTTAAAGTAAAAGCTGTCTGTCCAGGTGAGAAACACGCAGATAAGATATAGCGAGTGAGAAACAGGCGGGAGTGTGCGGGAAATGAAAGTGCGACATGTTTAAGACAGCTTGTTGCGATGTGTTTGCTGCGCTGTAAGAGCGCTAATGTTACAGACGAGACTCCGTGGTAGTCTGTGAGGAACGTTGCTGTTGACAGCAACACACCTGTGCTACAGGTGCTCACATTTACCTGAGTTTGTCTTTAAACTCTCACACTCTGTGCGTGAAGTGTGTTAGAGGAGGGAGTGTCCGTGAAAAAATAAAGTGCGTAGTTAAGACTCCGTGTGTGTGTGTGTGTGTGTGTGTGTGTGTGTGTGTGTGTGTGTGTGTCCCTGGACTAATTGTTTTAAATTATGAAATAGATTATTTTTTAATAATTTAAAACAGATATAAATGTGTGTACTGCTATAAAACTGTGAAGAGTAGTGGTAACATATTCATCTGTTGTGTTGTGCCACATTTTACATAACACTTCTCCATCATGTCAAATAATTAACCATGTTTTATCACTTTCCTCAGCATAAAGCAATGTACATTTTATTGTGTGACAGCTCCTGTATTGCACGTCAAGTCAAAAATGTAATGTGATATTGCAGAAAAGGTTTTTTATTTTTATATTTCATCAGCTCAGCCTACGTTATCCACAGTGTATGACATCTGTTTGTAGTCACGTTTGGTTGGAAAAGTCCTCGAAAGGCAATCTCTGAACTCATCAGCTGTCTTTGTGTACATTAATGTTTCTGGGAAGGCTTCGCCCAGATATCGCTCTTCCGCTACAGTAGAAGCTCAGAAACATTAAGCACTCATTCCAGGGCATCCTGCAGGATGGCAATTTACCAATTTATTTTTAAAAAAGTCCTTTACAATTGACAGTTGAGTCCAACATCACTCTTCTTTTAGCTTTTATTTGGTCTCCACTGGCTCTTTAGCTGCTGTTCACCATTTCATCTTGAACTGTTACTATTTCTGCTGTGTGCTACTGGGCAGGTAGTGTACAGATTGGTATTTTTTAATCTGGTGTGTTTCCTGTACACGTGACCATTGTGAGGTTAACTTGGACTAGATTAAGAGACGAGAGTTTCTTGTAAAAATCCTGTTTATTTGGAAAGCTGTTGGACGCAGCTCATCACAACGTGCTTGCACAGCGTCCTTGGCTTGGCAACGAAGCCTTTTTAAACATTTTAAAATGTACTTTTCAGAAAATCTTTTAAAGACGGAGTAGGCAAACCGCCTTGTTTATTTATTTAAGTAAATAACCTTTTAACATCCTAATATGAAGGTTATTTATGCAAATTAATCCATTTATAAAGATTTTTTAAATCAAGTGATTTAACGATTATGTTTATACACTGTAAAAGAGTTATTATTAAAGACTCAGGTGTATGCGTCACGCATACACCGTGCGTGATAGGCTGTTTTAGAGCTCAGAGTGGGGTGGCTCTGGACTTGAGGTAGGCCTAATGACATCTGGTTGCTCAAACAAGCCACTTGTAACGACACCTACCCGTCAATCAACATTACCACACTGTAAATTATGCATAACATTAAGCCCTAATGTAATTGGATTGTTTCTTTAAAGCTGAAAGCTGTCACTGTTTGTTCTTGCAGGTGTTTTATGTGGTCTGCACTATTCTATTTATGTGAAACACAACTGTAGAACTTAATGCCCTCCTCCTGCTTTCCTTCTCTATTTTCACACCACACTTTCTCCACGCGCAGACGCACACAGTTCCTCTTTTAGTTTTAGTGACTGCACTGCACACCGCATCACCAGAAGTTAGTTAGACCCATATGTGACTGCTGTCACACTCCAAGAACATGAGGACATTAAGGGATAGGTTCACAATTTGACCTTAAAACAAAGCCAGGTTGCCAGTTAAAAGGGTGAAGAGGTGTCTAACTGTTTGTGTTTCTTCAGGTATGGGGGCTGTTTCCAGCCACAGTGGGCAGGACGACAACCAGTCTATAATTTCAAAGGATGACAACAAGAAGGGGGGCTCCAACAGGAGGCGCAGCTCAGGAGACACTGTGGACTGTCCCTCCTGCAAGGGCACTGGACGTATGCCCAGAGGTAACACACACACACACACACACACACACACACACACACACATTATGTCTTAGAGCATCAGCCAACTATTATTGAGATAGTCATTATGTCTTAGAGCATCAGCCAACTATTATTGAGATAGTTTGTAGAGACATTGATGTGTGAAATCTGTTCATCACACCACATTGGCTCTTATCAGATCAATTTCTAATGTGAGCTACGTCCACGCTTAGTAGCTTTTCAAAATATCCGACTATTGATGGTAAATAGATAGACTGAAAATGAAAACCGTCAGTTAAACTCTGCCTGAACTATAGTTTATTTTACCGCCATCTCCAAAACCTGCAAAACCTGTGTCTGTTCTTTTAGTGCCTTAAAGAATATAACATTTGGAGACTGGGATCTTGGCAAAGAAGACTCATGCATGAGAATGCATGAGGCAAAATTAAAACCAGCGTGTCAGCTGCTATTAAAAATGTACCTCTGTCTGGCACTTGAACTATTATAAAAAACTTTTATAGTCTACTAACCACTGAAAGCACTTTACACATGCCAACATTTAGTCACAGATTTATACAGTGATCAAACATGCTCCTACTTATGTTTTGGTGTTGTTGCCATATTTGATATGAATCCATGTTCCATCTGTGTCACAGGGCAGCAGAGCGAGCTGGTGGCTGTCATCCCCTGTAATGACCAGAGGCTGAAACCCAGACACACGTAAGAAAGAGTTCCTTTTTTTCACGGTTCCTTTTTTCGTGATGATTGCGCATTACTGTAACATCAAATTCATGCGCCTACACTGATGGAGGCTAGACTGAATTCAGTGCTAATAAATGTCTAGAAAATCATTTCAAGTAAGAAACACCAGCAGTATGCTGAAACATCTTTCTGCACAACGTGGGCTTGAAGTCCAGGAATGTCAAAGTAATTCACATGCACGTGTCAGTACTTCATAACCGAGCGGCACAATGGTAAATATCCTGTTATAACATGGGCGTCACACAGGCAGGATTAAATATTCTTTATTTTCTTACATGAGGACAAACAGACTGCTGCAGTTAGCTCTCACACTAACTTGCTTCCTAATTAAACAGCGGAGCTTTTGCAAACCTGTGTAGGCCAACTTCTTTCCAATGCAGAAAATTTATACCCGTATAGAATCATTCAGCCCGTATTAGACTCATTCATATATTAGACGTTTCTGCTTCCATCACATCTGACATCATCAGAGGGAAACAATGTTTTTGGTTTGTGCTGATGTCACGGCTGCTGGTGCTTATTCTCCAGTCACATGCAGAAGAAGAGTGGCTAATGACCTGATCTGTTTCCTCCTCTCTCAGGAAGCTGTATGTCGCTGTGTCTGTTGGTGTGTGCCTCCTGTTCAGCTCCCTGGTGTTGTTCTTCCTGTTTCCTCGCTCTGTCCTCCTCTCTCCAGTCAGCGTCAAATCGTCCTTAGTTTACTTCATTGACGACGATGTCCAGATCAACATCACGGTGGGTAGAGAGGGAGAGAAGACTTTTTGGTTTATGAAAAATGAAATGTGAAAGGTGTGGACGGATAGATTGACATCATTTTGATTGTTTTATGTGTGTTTCCTTGTAGAACGTCCTGAACATCACCAACCAGAACTTTGCGACAGTGCAGGCCTACAACCTGACAGTGCAGGCCCTGAATTTTCACACGGTGGTGGGAACAGTGCTGATTAAGAACGTCACCACCATCAAACCTCTGTCTACAACAATGGTGAGACATGGCAGCTTCACATGAACAGAAAGTACCTTAGCCAACTAGAGATGTCACGATACCAATAGCCAATCATTTAGCAGCTGTGTAGTTCGGTTGCTCTAGTTGCCATGTTGGTTTGTTTACAAGGGAGTAGCATGCAGTGAGAAGCTGGCAGGAGTGTAGAGGCGGCCGCCATGTAGCAGAAACTTGCACCAGTAGTATAGTAATCCACAGTAGAATTTCTAGTATAGTAGGAACCATTACGATTTGGCACCGCGGGGTACCGTGGGTACCATGGGTATCGTGCAACTCTATAGCCAACACCATGTTATGCATGCAAAATGGTTGTGTTGCAATAGCTTGTTGTGGTTGACTGGTCGGGCGAGCAGCTCAGAAATCTACATCCTACTTATTCTACAATACTTTTTTTACTTTTTTTTTTTCTACATACAATTCTATGTAATTGTGATTAGAGAGCCTTGGCTGCCATGCAAATGTCATGATGTCAGCTACTTGCACACTTATTTTGTAAAATAAGTGTAAAAATAAATATAGTTTGAGAAATTCTCTCATTGTCATATTGATGAATGTAATCTGTGAGCAGTGAGAACCTTTGAAGTGAGGAATGGTTATGAGTTACACCTGCCTCTTTTCTTCCTTCCAGTACTCCTTTGTGACCCCCGTCAAGCTGACAGACTCTGGACTGAGGTGAGCAACCACTGTTACTTGCTGTATGGTCGTGATAGTACAACTAAAGCTGTGTCTGTCAGTAAACTTTAAATCGCAGAGAAACTGGACGAGTTTTGAAACATTGACTAGAACGGCCACGTATAGCTCTGGTGGTCATGCCGCACACGTAACGCAGCGCATACAGGCCCGGTAGAATTTGACGGTACCATTCTGCTAACTGACTAAACCAGTGTTTCTCTAACTTTTTATACCAAGTACCACTTCAGAAAACAACAAGTACCACTATCAGGACAGAAGATTATTTGTTATTTTTTACTGTTGTTGAATCCTCAATGACACCAGAGCTCATCACGTGGAAAAGGGGAATTCTTGAGCCGCACTTCTCTTCCTGTTTTTTTCCATTTGGAGCCACGGTTATAGCATTTTGAGCGTTCATTTTATCTTGTTATATTACTTACTTACCTTACTTCACTAATCCTGGATGGATCCACCATTGTCACTACGTGCATGAACACACGACGACGAATCAGGCCGAAACTAATTATAGGAAAAGCAAAGCTTATTTAAAAAATGTGATAAAAATGCTTTGTGTACAAGATCAGATGAGCTGTTGGTTTTGAATTACATGCACACTGCACAGTGGCACAACCTGTTATACTAGCAAGCCTGGTTACAGAGTTCACTTTGTGTTTCTGGGACACATTATGTTTGTGTAAACTCAGTTCAAAGCATGTATTGTCATTGTATTGTTTTTATTATGGTATAAAAATTAGACTTCCTCTCATGAGCCATTTCTTATCACTCTGTCTCTCTGCAGTAACTACTGTAAGACACCTTCCTATCCTGTCCACATTCTGTATCTGCACCTACAGTAAGTATTTTCATGTGATCAGGAATGTGTCTTTGATTTGTGTAATAGTTTTTTGTGTTTGTAATTTGAGTAACTGCACATTTGTTTATGAGTTTGCACGACTAAAATGTAGTTTCTGCATTACTACCAAATCTTGTAGCTCTGTGTGAAGAGTCCCTGCGGGAATATTTTATTTTAAATCGAGCTCATCATGCATATTTCTAAATAAAGTTGTATTGTATGAAAAATTCTCATACCAACATACAAAAAACTTATTCTTCTAGTATACTGGTCACTTTATGGATCTCTGAGTGTAGGGGAACTTCATTGACCTTCAAGCATTTAAACCATAAATGACATAAGAAATGTCCAAAAAAGCTTTTCTATGAAATCAAAACACTTGAAAACAAAGTATGAATATTCCTTGCGTTTTCATTTGTGTTGACATCTCTGCTTGAATCTTTAAACCAAAGTTATTCAGTGATAATCTAAAGATGGTTTCACTGTGCTCCGACTAATGCCAGAGGACAGAATAACCATCTACAGAATCTGTGTTGACTTCTGGCCTAGTATGTGCTGTGAACCCAGAAATCACATGACTCTTAGTGAACAGATTAAACAATTCTCCACAGTGCTTCAGGCACATGCTTCAGATTGGATGTGGGAAAAAAAACTTCACTGTGTTTGCTCTATTTGATTATACTACAACGATTAACAGTGTTACTCCATGAAACATTCAGGAGCAGTGTGGAAAGTGTTGCAGATTTCAAGAAAAACCAAAGAAGTTAGGCAGATCCATTCTGTGCAGTGTAAACGTGGCTGTGCACTCCTGTAACGCTTATGTTTTGTCTTGTTACTGCAGGATGACTATGACAGTGTACTACCTGGTCCACTATGAGCAGCTCTCACTGGAGTCGTACGAGTACATCGACTGTGGAGCAAACACCACCGTACCACACAGTATGCAACCCCCACCCCCCTGATAAACTCAGAGTGGAATATTTGTGCCTGGAATGTTTTTTTTTTTTTTTTTAATATCTCACCCTATCATATCTGATGAATCTGAATTGTCTAGATGAAGAATTGACTTTTTAAACCCTGTCCTACATCTTAACGAATGAATGAATGGAAGAAGGATGGATTCAAATGCACCACTCTCGCCACCCCAACTGACATCTGTACAGTTTTACAGATAAAATTGCACAGAGGAGGAAAGCCCAGAGAAAATTTTGAGGCTGAGTGGATGATGTTAAGAGGCCAAAGCCAACTTTAAAGCAGTGAGGAGACTGAAGTTGGAGCAGAAATTCCACCCGTGGACCTGAATATGTTCTGATTTCAGCTGAAAGTCGTGAAAATGTTGTGATTGTTTGTGTTGCAAATCACTATTCAGTAAGTGTAAGTGCATCAGCTATATTTTGTAATTTTTAATGAGCTGAACGGAGCTGAACTACAGTAGATGTGTCTAATAGTAGTCTCCAAGTGAAAAATTGCACAGTAACTTTTTTTGTATGGTAGAAATCCAAACAACTGAAATTATGGACTATATGAAACTTTTTATTTTATTTTATTTTTGTGCCTTGTAACTTCTAATCACAATATATGCCGTATACCTTCAGGGTATCAACATGATTGTCCACAGTCGTCAATAAAATGCTAAAACACACATTTTAAAGCAGCACTTATATTTTTACATAAACAATGTAAATGATTTATCAGATGTTAAAGGTGTTGGTACAAACAACAGGCAATTATCACCAACTCTCACACTTGGCTATTTAGTGTCTTTTAGCCCATTGTTTTGGTCCTAACCACAAAGTTTTGTCAGCATTGTTTCCAGCTGCAGCAGGCAGACATTTGTACACGACCTGCCCAGCACCAAACAGCAGACTGACAAAGTTACTGACTAACTGGTTAACATTTAGCACCTAAAGCCCCAGACTGCTGTCGGGAGTTGGTGGAGACCAAACCCGAGCCAGTCAACACAACCATCTGTCCCCATCCTCACTAGAAACTGGAAATGTCTTCTGCATGCTGCAGGAATTCTGTTCTCAATAAGCTCTTCATGACAAGTAAACTGACCGTCACGAGTAAAAGGAGTCCCTTTAATGTTCGAGCTTGGCCTGTCTGAAGTCCTGCTGAGCCAACACATTATTCTAAGGTTGTGTGGGAGTTATAGAGAAGAATGTGAGCCAACTGAGACCAAACCAAAGTCCAAACAGATTTTATTGGGCCATTTGGTTAACACACCATGTACAGTGCTTTGAAAGAGCAAAATACATAATTCTCTACAAGCCTTACACATCTTAGTGACTATGATTTTTGCATATTTGTCTTGACATAATGGCTCAAGCAAACTGGATTGAGACCATCTTTGAACAGTCATTTTTAATTCTCGCTACAGATTCTCAGTTGTATTAAGGTCCTGGTCTGGAGCTGGTCTGAGACTTAACATTCTTAAACCATTACAGTGTTGCGGTGTCTGGCTCTAGTGTCACCCTGCAGGAAGGTAAACCTTCACTTTCAGACTGAAAGAATTGCTCTGTATTTGTCTCCATCCATCTAGCCTTGCCCTCACACCTGACCAGTTTTCTTGTATCTGCTGATTAGCGTGATGCTGTCACCGCTGTGTTTTCACTGTGGGGATGTTGTGCAGTGTTGGATTTCTGCCACACATACCGTTCTGCACCAGGGACAAAAAGTGAAGTTGGTCTCATCTGACCAGAGTTGCTTCTTCTGCATGTTCGTTGTGTCCTCTCCAAACAATGCCCCTCCAAACGGCTTTCCTCGCTATACCACAAAGGCCCTGATTTGTGGAGTGCACCACTAATAGTTGCCCCATGGACAGATTCTCTCACCTGAGTTAACACTGCCTTCTTGTTTGCTTTGATGATTAGTGCTCTCCTTGCCTTCGCTTGGTAGATTTGCTGTTGTTCTGAAAACAATGGCTGTGGTTAAGGCTTTCACAGCAAAGGCAGTAAACACATATGAACTCAAAACCTTTTTATTTGTTTATATTTTTGAAAACCATCTTATATTTAAAATGCACTGTCATGTCGGCGGGTGGCAGTGATGCACACAGTTTGAAGTCACATTCATCCTGTTAACTTAGAGACAATCTCACACAAAACCAAATTCAGAGTTGCCGTCGGTCCAGTAATCCAGTGAGGTTATCGGAGAACAGTGCTGTCACTCGTCAGTGACACTTCCTCACCACTGCTGTTTGTACTGTAAGGACTGTAAGATAAACAGGCATTATTCCTCTATGTGCAACTTTACAAGTAACTTGTTCTCCCCAAAGACAGGTGAAGCTTTATCAGTCACAGAGAGCAGGGTAAAATTATTAACATGACACAGTACTGATACTTACAGAGTATCTGTTCGGGATCTTGGTACTGTGGTGGGCAGAGGTCTTCAGGTCACCCTTGCAGTGGGGACACTGACCTTCAGCTGGAAATGACATGAAAATAAGGCACGTTTAGCAAATATTTATTAGGTTAATGCTGCATTAATAGGTCTTTTATAACACTAGATGATGGCAGTGTATAATGTGGTTCATAAAGCCATAGCTTGGCTCTAGGATGAGAGGAGTGAATTCTTAAAGAGTTACGAGGTTGTCAGGCAGCTTGCAGGGACTACGATATTTGATTTCATGGAACGTATGTAAGAACAACTTGTCTGTGAGTCCTGCTCGGGATGTTATGCAATTTGTGTAATGTTTTGTATGATGTCAACAATGCACATAAACATTCCCATAAGTAACCTTCCCATACCGGGAGTTGAACCCGGGCCGCCTGGGTGAAAACCAGGAATCCTAACCGCTAGACCATATGGGACCTTAACGCTGCCACCTAGGGTGAAGTATCAAATGATGGGTGGCTATACAGTTTCACTTTGCACTCATCAATCATTTCCAGGAAACCAGTAAATCTGTGGCTGCTGACATCTGAGACACACAGCATGTGTGGAGCAGCTTGTGTGGCCCTTCATGAATCCTTCAGCAGACCTCCCTCTAATGAGAACACTGTAGACCGTGACGGCTGACCTGCTGTTGTTTGTATTGTGTTGTGTGGATAGTGTGGATATGCATGTGTGTGTGATCAGGGTTAGTTAATTAATAAACTAAAGTAGGGAAGTAAGACTTGGAAAAACGATGCTGGGTTTGAAATTTGACAGGTTAGGTAAACACAAAAATTGATGCAATGAACTTCTCCTGAGGTTCTGATAGTGAAGAATGAGAAGAACAGTGGTTGACATAGTTGTTTAAACTAACACAAATAAAATCTTCAGTAATATGCTATTGGACTAATTAGCTGGGGGACTTGCAAGAGAGTGTGGGCCTCATTTCAACATGGGAATTGTGTCTGGACAGCTTCTCTGGAACAGGAAACATGTAAATACAGATGTAAATGCGCATTGGGTGCCACATGGAGCTCAGGTCTCTAGAAACCAAGAAGACCAGTGACTCAGTGATTACTCTTGCAAAGTCAATTGAGACATTTTCTCAAACTTGACAAAGAAGATCTGTCCTGGTGTCCTGTTTTCAGGCTGAGCTGTGCTTTCTTACTTCCTCTGTACTTCCTTATTTCCTCTGACAGCAACTTTAAAGTTGCCCTTCTCTTTCTTGAGAACAGTTGCCTGTTTTAATGTGCCAGTATTTCACTGTTTGGATCGAGCCGCGCAACACGATTCCAGCCAGTCATGGCATTGGATTTCTCCATAGTCAATTACCCTACATTTAAGCATAGTCATGAATTAATCATTTGTAGCTGGGCCCTGGCTGTGGCTCGTCTGTGTGTGTGTGTGTACATCGTTTACATTGAGGTGTTGTATGTAAATGTTGTGCTGTGTGTGTTCTGTGTCTGACCACTCGAGTGTTACAGACTTTCGAAGATCACAAAGATATTCATGTAGTGGTGACAGAGGCGTCAATGACACCATTGTTCCGTGTGTGTGTAGAAGCAGCATGATCAGAGTATGGGGTGCTTGTGTGTGAACAGCTGTACAGTAGTCATGTTTGGACATGACTCAGTGGACGATTAAATGTAAACAGCTGTTTCTCAGGGACAGAATGGTCTCCCTCTATGTTGGGATACAGTTTGTCATGAGCAGATACAGTATCATTCCCACTGTTAACGTGGTAGCAGATGAGGGCATGTTTACAATGTTTTTTTAAATTTATTTAAAGCTAGATACATTTATTTTTTGGCCACTTGAAGACAGACAAACAAGCTGAAAACAAATCATTTAACATGCAGTACCTAAAAGTTTTAATAATAAACCTGTCAGCAAGTCAAATGTTCGCTAATAGAAGTCAGTATTTGTGTCAACCTAACCTCCGTAAACAGATATCTGCATATGAATGCAGGTGACAGACTGAGATTTTGGCACCAGAAACTTTCTTGTTTCCATATCTAGCCTGAGTAGTTTACCGATCTTATTTGAGCAGGCTTTGGTTGCAACAGTTCACATGGAGACCAAAAGAGTCGGAACACATTGGTCGAAATGTGATCTAGAAAGCTTTTTATTTCCTTTTTGTAGTTATTATCTACATTTATATGCAGATATTTGCTCTTCATCATTCTCTGTGTCATTCTCTTGTATCAATAATAATCGGACAGGAGAGGAAGTCACAGAAATATCAGTTTTTGCCCCCAAAGGCTCAATCATCAGATGATAGCTGATGAAGACTGAACAGCCCATAAACTTGGAGCTCTAATAACCTGAACTTACAGGAGCCTTGTGAAGTGATGTTTCAGATATACTTCTTTTAAAACACAGCAGGATCAACTACTGTAAAACAGTAGGATGAGTGGAGAGGGTTGTAATCCACAAAGAAAATATTAAGACTGATACCTGTTTGCTCTTGTGTTGTGTTTGATTCAGTTGTACTGTGGTTGGTCTCAGAACCCGTCTGCAGCAGCTATAAAAAGAGAAACTGAAATCATCAAATACACATAAACAAGCAAAGTTACAAGAATATGCCAAGCTTTATGGCCAAATAAATAAATAACTAATAGAGACTAATTCATCTCTACTTTACTTAATTACAAAACATCACTGAAATCTGTGTCCTGACATGATGGCATTATCAGTTCACATAATACAACATATTTTTATCCTACACGGCTACATTATAACATCAGTGTTTATTGCTCTTTCCTCTGTTGGTTTATTGCTATCCATTTTTTGTGTTTTACTACCAGCAACTATCGATCAGTGGAGTACTGTGATACCAGCATCAAGAATGGTATCATGCTGCCTACATGCATGCTGCCCATGCATAAAACATTGCTCTATAGCACTACTAGTGGTCAAAAACTAGGATAGGATACCTTTAATTTCTCTTACATCTCAGATTTATTCCCTTCTTGTTGTAACAATCTGACATTTTGGATGCATTTTGATTTCATTAAAAATGTAGGGTTCTATTTTTGTACTAACCTGCCTATAAGTTTTTTTCAACGGGTATCTATTTATTTAAAGTCAAAGTTACTTAAATAACTTCAGGTCTTACAAAATAAAAACAGGTAACCATGAAACTGAACTAAAACAATTTTATGTCTGAATGCATCCTGGAAATCAGCAACAGGATACAAGCCGTCAGATTCACACAGGAAACAAGTTTGACCCCATGCTGGGGTGTCACATGTCCCTGATCAGTTTCCAGTCAACCCCGCTGTTGTTCAATAATAAAGTAGACCAGACAGACTGCTGGATCACGGTCAACACAGTCTAGTTTTGAAAGAAATGGTTTTAGATTCTTAGGTTCACTGTGGACAATCTTGACTTAATGTCACTGACAGACTGTCACATTTTTTTCAGTTATTTCACTCTCACTCAAACCAGTAAGTACATCACTCCTGCAAATACATCAAAACATCTTCATTGATGCAAATATTTGCCTGTGGTGGCACTGCATTATAAGATTATTGGAAAGTCTTACAGGAGAGTAATATTAATATTAATTTAACATACATTTCCAACAAATAGACATTTATATACATTTAAAAATACAATAAATCTAAGTACGGGCAAATTACCTCTAATTGTAATTAAGTATCAGTCACAACTTAGCAGCCTCCTTGTCAAGAGCTGTCACAACATGTTTAATTTACCTGCTGTTTGTCTCTGGCCATCCTGCGGTCCAGAGCACTCTGACGCCGCCTGGCCTCCCAGTGCATAGCTGACATCCTGATGTCGAGCAGCTACAGGAGACATAAACATTAAATCAATATTCAATGTGGAATGATCTGACTTTGTAAAGTGTGTAAAGAGCCACCCTCTCCTTCAGCACTGCTTTGGTCTCTACCAAGTCCTCAGAAAAATCTCTGTTTAACAAAGGCAAGAAAATCTTAAATGCTGTGTTTTAAAGGAGTAGTGTGTAGGATTTAATGGCATCTAGTGGTGTAGTTGCAGATTGTATCCACTAAAGCCAGTGTTTGTTTTGTCCCTTTTGGGCTACTGTAAATAAATGTATTTCAGTATGGTGGACTCCATGAAAGAAGACCTTCTGCATCTGTAGATATAAAAGGATCATTCTAAAATAACAATTCTTATTGTGATCATACAGTCCCAAAAACATAGTTATACATATAAGATTCTGTAAATCGCACACATTGGACCTTTAAACCTAAATATAAACAAATTGTACCTGTTTCCGGTCTTCCAAAATGTCAAAGTATTGCTTTAAATCTTTTCACAGCTTGTAAGTATTGGCAGTGTCATCGTGTGAAATATGTGTTAATTAGAGTGTTGATGATGTTGTTAGCACATGATGATATTCAAGTGATCATGATGTATTTGCCGTTTTGTATGTTGTATCAAAAATGGAATAGAAACTACACCCATCTGGTTCACACCTGCGCTGGTTTGGTTTTGGACCACACTTCAGTGAAAGTGTCAGCTAGAGAGGCCAGTGAAACACTTTGAGTCTGGTGTTAAGTTCCTGGTTAATATTTAGCAGTGTGCGTCATCACAATTACAATAAGATATTTTGTTCTGACACCACAAGAATATTTAAACATCCACCTGCTTTCTCCATGTCTGCCTTCATTATATCTATCTGATGTGACCAAAGAGTTACCTGATACACTTTAACTCCCAACCACTGCCATCACTTACCATCTCCTCTGATTACTGATCTCTTTCCTTTGTTACCTTCTCTCCATGCACTCCTCTCACCCGGCACACACTGGATACCTTTTGGATCTATTTTGTTCATATGATGATGGTTATTAAATTTTGTTATTGTAACGTGTGTGTAAATGCTAAGCCTGCATGGGTTTATGATGAATGTAAACCAGACACAGAATGTGGCACATACATTTTGAAATGATAAATTCTAAAACTTATGTCAGATTCACAGACCTTTGTGTCTCTAACAAAAATTCTACTACATAAAAAGAAATTTATGAAAAATATCTCTAAATTGTACGGAAGTTTTCTGTTGTTGTTGTTTTTTTGTTTGTTTTTTTGTATTTTATGTTTATGTAAGTATACAAAACTGTAAAACTACAGACATTACCTGGAATTAACAACAAAATGGTTATTTTAAGTATTGTGCCAATAATGACAAGTTACAATAACTCTATAATTGGTACAGTGTGTTTTCCACTTTCTTAAATTACATACAAATTTATGTAAAAAGACAAAAATTATCTGTAAATATTAAATATGTGGCTTTTATATAAATGTTCAAATCTTCGAATAAATTCACATTTTTATTTGTAATTTTGTTGTGAATCATGGTACTTTTATCCATTAATGATTTTTACAGCGTATATTACTCATAAACCATGTGATTGTAACCTTCTGTGGAAATCAAAGTAAAGATTTATCAATAATCCAATCTATTTCTAATAGAAATAAAGGCATTTGATCAACTGTAGACCAGAATATTTTGTGTTTTATTTTGTAAACCATTTCATGAAAATATGACACATACAGTCAGTCTAAAGTCTACTAACTTCAATAAAAGATCTTTGGTGTCTGAGTAAACATAATGTAACACACTAATATATTTTACATTAGGTATATCTTTCATATGTCTAATGTATTTAGGTGAGGCCCGTTACCATTGGATAAAACATGTGATGCAGTGATGTGGAAGAAATAATGAGCGTTTACTCACCAGACTGGAGAGAAAGCAGCTGTCGTGGCCTCAGTGGAGGACTGGTGAAGGCTGAGGTGTCAGTCTCTCTTTACCTCTCTCCTACCTCTGACCTTGTTAAGTGGAGTTTCCAGGCAACATAACGCTCTCCTGGGCAGCTTCTGTAAGAGAGAGACAGAAAGGTAGAGTGGATACAGTAAATCGTTGTTTGCCACCTCCTGTGGCTCACCAACAATGGTTTCACCTCACTGTGTTTCTTTTTATGTTATTTGCCTAATCCACACAGTAACTAATGGACCTTTAACAGACTCATATATACAAAAGGATGTATTAAGGGTATCTACTGACAATACTGACATGCCCGTACAGTATGTACATGCTCATACTAGCCATGAAATATCCCTTTTTATCCCTCAGATATGTATTCAGTGAAGTCATTATAACACAGAATGAGGACTGTGGAGGACAAAATCTGCAATAAATTGCAGTGTAGAGCCAAGATGGAAAGATTTACACCTTAACTGCAAACCTGCAACTTTCCTAAACAAGAACTATCAATGACACCCAGCATTTGACAGAACTCTTACATTATTAGTGCCATTGTTTATCCAGTGATATCCTCTCCACTTCTCTTTTTTTAACTGAATAAAGTAAGAGAAATATATAAATAACATATATTTTCACTTTACGGATATTTGGTTGTGTGTTTGTCTGTTCATCCATGAGGGCTGCCATTCCTTCTGCGGACAACAGAGTGCGCTGCTACCCTGTGCAAGGAGTGAATGGTGGCCTGTGTGATGGAAGAACTCATTTGTAGTGTAAAAGATGTTTTCTTTTTATTCAGGAGTATCTACTTTACAAACATATGACAATAGTTTTCAAAGACACCGATTATTAGACAATACATTTTTACTAGAACACAAAAAAACATGGCTTCAGTCTGGGTGACAGGACTACTGATGCCAAAGTTTGACTGATGCACACATTTGTACAGTACTTTAAGCCCACAGTTTGCACACATTAATGCAAGAAATATAATCCAAAAATACAGTGCACATTATTCTGCAGTGTTCTGCATCATGAGTACTTTTGGTGCTTTAACTATGTTTCGATGCTAAAGCTTATAGATACTCATTTATTCACTTATAATTGAATACTACTACAATGTCACAATTCCACCACTGGTCATTGTAATAAAGCCCCCTGTTAGTAACTGTCTGATTCTGGTGCCAATGGCAACACCAAGGTAATACGTTTTTCTACCTTACTTGGAAATATAGTCTGTTTTTTACCACGAGATCTTACATTTTTATTTAAAATTATATGCAGCTGTGCAGCTGACTGTAAAGGACATCCAAACATTATGGGTGAGAGAAAGAAATGGAGAATTAGAGGCCTGTGATGCTGGAGTGACAAGACAATTTTACAATCTGCATAAAATCTTTCATTCAAGCTCGCTCCTGTGTGTGTGTGTGTGTGTGTGTGTGTGTGTGTGTGTGTGTGTGTCTAAAGCTTCCATTATGCTGATATAATCAGTATTACATCAAATCAAATCATCTGACGGCAGCATGATTTTATTCAAATCAGGACTGTACTGACAAAAAAAAGGAAAGAAAGAAGAAAAGATAAACTGTGTCTGTCCCGATGATGTTTTTCTTTCTGTCCCGTCATAACACTTCCATCATTAATGTCAGATGTCACCCGGCAGTCAGTCAGCCTGGCTCCAGTCAATAGGTCATCGCTACTTTCACACACACCCACATCGTTATCATAATGAGGGTCGGGTATCAAGGAAAGAACTACGTATGCGATTATCATGCAAATCAATACAGAAGACCCATTATGTCATAGATGGCCCATGATGAGCGCCTGAGATCTAACCTGTGCCATTACAGCTGCTTTCATTTGAACACGCCCTGCTGTGAGCTGAAGAAGCATAGGGCTTGTGGGAAATTGTGTTCACCAGTTTCTGGTTTTGGTGTTTACAAATGATTTTAAATGAGGTTTCATCGCCTCAGAAACAGAACCGAGAGGGTTTGGCTTCACTTTGACTCTCTATTGGTGTGGGGAGGGGGGTGGAAGATGACGTTTCACTCTTCTTCTTAAGCATCATTAATATTTCATTTGAACCCTCTCCCACTAAGAATATAAAAAAGTACACTGATTTTCTACATTTATTTAACAACTTCATTTTCTTCAGCTTTGATTTGCATCCAAAATCATCTTGAAACATATGATGCAAAACAGTTCAAATAAGCCCCATGTTGACCAGCTGTGATATTAAAATGCTACTTACATGTTACTTATGTAATAATGATATTAAGCCATAACATATAATGCACATAGCACTGAGTATGGCTGCTTTAATATGTGATACTCTTACATGCATTTCCAGCTTTGGTCAAGTAACCAAATTTAACAAGCACATTCATATATTGAAGCATGTTCAAATAAATCGTCTGAAAAGATGCAAAGTGAAATAAAGTGTAAAGTGAATAAAATGACAACAATATCAGAGATAAACCGGTGATCATGAGGGACTATTTCTCTTCCATTTTGACTGGGTGTCCCTCCTGCTGCTGTTACGTCAGCAGCGGGGGGTTGGGAGTGTTTTTACCGGCGGCTCCAGCAGCCTCTCTCCTCAGTCTGCTCCCCGCTGCTGCCACTGTTCATCGGACAAACGGGACGGTAGCACCGCGCCACACGCTGCAGCTCTGTTTGGATTTATTTCACCCTTAAAACTTGGATATTATTTGGAAATTCATCGCGTCGCCACAATGTTGGCTGATTTGAGCAGCTTGTAGGTGCTGGCGGGTGAGAAACATGAATTATTTCACACGTAAAATGTAAAAGAAATGCTGCGCGTGTTGACTTTGTTGGAGCGGGGATACGTTCACGGCACCAAGTCCTTAAACGCACCACAGGATAATATACTTTACTCAATTTTAACTCGGTAACTCAAGACTAACTTATGTTTTTTTACTAAAATGTATCAAACATGTTTAAAAGCATGTGTTATTTCTTCGTATTATCTCTTTTTGCTCGTGTTTGACGCCGTTGTTCATACAAACGGGAGTGCCTGTTTGGGTTAACTACTAACCAGCATTAGTTAACGAAAGCCGGGACAGCCACTGCAGGACTTCTCCGGTCTTTTGGACCTCTCGGTGGTCTTTCCAGTTCTGTGCACGACACAGCTAGAAACCAGAGAACACTACAGCTGCTGATTGTGCCTTCTGCCGTGCAAATGCAGCTATTCATCGTGAGGGACAAAAGCTTAGCAGCAGTTTACAACACACGGTTGTTTTTTTTTTGCACACAGACGCTGTAACTAACCACTTAAAACTAATTAAACCCGCAGCCTGTATTGAAACTGTTTTATTTTGAAAGGTCACTAAATGTAGCAGTTCTGTATCATTTTGTCCTTTTCCCGGTGAGACAGCCCGTCTAATTACTGACAGCCCAGGTTTCTTGTGTAAAAAAAGAAAAAATAGCTGACTCATGTTTTCCTCCCCCTCTCCTCTTTTCTCTCAGGTCCTCAGTGACTGCAGCCAGTGGTCTACCCCTCCTCACCCCTCCACCTCTCTATTTTCCTGCACCAACCTTTGAAGTGAGGCCAGGAGTGTGAACTGCTCTCCAGTCAAACCTGCTCCCCCTGTCCCTCCTGCCATCTTCAAAGAGTCTCCAGACACACACACACAGACACTCACACACTTATTTGGCTCCAAAGGACACAGGAAAACAGTGAGATAGTTGGACTTTAAAAGGAAGGCCCGCTAAAGGATATAACACCGTCCCATAAATCTTTAGAGGGATTATTCCACGTCACAGGATCTAAACATGGGGAACCAGCTAACAGAAATTGCCCCCACCACCCCGTTCCTCCCCAGCTTCCAGTCTTTACACGTAGTGGTGATCGGTTTGGACTCTGCGGGGAAAACCTCCCTCCTCTACAGACTCAAGCTGCGGGAGTTTGTCGAGACGATCCCCACCAAAGGCTTCAACATGGAGCGGATTAAGGTGCAGATGGGGAACTCCAAAACCAACACCACTGCGTTCCAGGTATGGGACGTGGGAGGTCAGGAGAAACTGAGGCCCCTGTGGAAGTCATACACCAGGAGGACGGACGGGCTGGTGTTTGTGGTGGACGCGGCCGAGACGGAGCGCATGGAGGAGGCCAAAGTGGAGCTCCACCGGATCACACGGTCGGCGGAGAACCAGGGGGTGCCCGTGCTGGTTCTGGCAAACAAACAGGACCTGGATGGAGCCATGTCAGCTTCAGAGGTGATTATTGCGCACACAGAAAATATGGCAGCAATATGGTTGAGGTTTGAACTGTAGTTTAGATAAAACAGTATTTGAAGATGATCTCTATAGACTCTGTTGAATCAATATCTGGACTTTTGTTTGGTTTTATAGGCCAAACAATCCATAAGTAGGTCTGTGCAACACACCTGGTTACTTCTTGGAGTATCAATGCAAATACATCCAAACACAGATTATTTACAACTGCAAAGCTGACATTTAAAGGCCCCATGTTTTACACTTTTCCGGTCTTTTATTTTGAAGTCATCCATAAGAAGATGCATTTGTGGTAGTACCTTTGTAGTCTACATCTCGTCTTTCACCCTCCTCCTTGGAGCTCTAACTTGAACATGTCGTTTTGTGTTGTGGTTTGTCTCGTTAATATTAATGAGCCCCTCTTTTGATTGACTGACTGGTTTTTGAGTGATACACTACCAGGCAAAGCGCAGGTAACAGACTGTAGTCTTCTCGGATGGGGGGGATAACCAAATGTAAATGAACTTGTACATGTGTTCTTTTCCCTGGATCATGTTTATGTCATAGAAACCAGTTCAGGGCTTAATGTGCTCAGATTTGCTGGAATGAGTGTCAGGTGTTGACCACATTTTTCTTCTGCGTTTCAGGTGGAGAAGGTGCTGACACTCCACGAGCTGAGCTCGTCTACACTGCACCACACGCAGGGCTGCTCGGCACTGGACGGTCAGGGCCTGCAGCCCGGCCTGGAGAAACTCTATGAGATGATCCTGAAGAGGAAGAAGATGCTGCGACACAGCAAAAAGAAGAGATGAGGCGGTGGCACGGAAGCAGTGCTAGCGATCAAGATGACTCTTTGAACCACTATTTGTCTGAGGATGTTCTCTGCAGATATGTCTGTGACACTTTTGGAACTTCAGTCGGTGAAACCGGAGGGAAACCTGTCAGTCACTTCAGACAGATTGGGATGTCTTCAACCAAATTGAAACTGTGGCTCTGAAGTCGGTGCCAAATGTTCCCACCTCCCTTCACCCTTTAGACATTTGGGCAGACCTGCTTCCTTCGGGATTGTTTCTGCTCTTGAGCACTCCTCCCTCTCCTTATCTCCTCTCTTTAAGGAGCTCTGCAGAGAGACAATAGAGCTCCCGAGGGGACAGCAGAGGAAAACCTGTGCAATATATGATGAACGCTCACTGATGCACTCACTCCATTATTGAAGGATTTTGTACCACTACTTGTCCAAACTGTAGTGCCAACAGAAACCTGCAGGCCTGACCCTTGCATAGTTCCTGTTCCTTTCACCAAGTTTCAAATGTCACACTTTACTCTAAATCGTTATGTTGCATGATGTTCACCCAAACACCTGCTTGGGAATATTAAGACAACACTTTTGTTGATCAAAAGAAAACTATTCTGATTATTCTAGTTTAGTAACTGCCCAGTGTTCAGTTAGTTATGCCATTGGGTCTACAGTTAAGATGTGCCACCAACATGACACACTCAGGCTGCTGAATCCAGCCATGCAAGTTTAGATTGTTTTTCACTCTCCACCAAAGTTGTTTGCTTGTCTCAGTTCGGTGTATTTCAGGGTTGGTTGGTTGGTTGGTGAGTTCAAACAAGAAGTTGTTTTTACATTGTGTACATTTTTGTTTTGTAAAATGTCAACATATGAATAAATTATTGAGAAACTTTGGCATTAAATTCTGGGAGCACGTCTCTTTATTGCAAGTATATTTCATAATGATTTATGAGAACTCGTCTTGAGTTGTAGGAATCTCAAAGTCAGAGTACACGAGGAAAAGGGCAAACATAATGATGCCTGACAGGTGCAAACCAATGATCTAGTGAGTGTTTAAATGTGTCTGAACGTGTCTTTAAATGCGTCAGCAATCCTCCACACTATGCTGCTCCTGTTATCTGAAAACAATCACTGCCAGAATCAGTGATTCATGCGTGTAGGTTGTTACACACATCTGTTTACTGCTGTACAAGATACCTGTCCAATATGTTGAAACCCAGTGGCATCAAAACAAGTCCTGGATTGCAAAATTCAAAAGTTTCGTTTTAACTCACTCTACATGTAGGGCACATGTTGACATGAACATCTTACCTAATCTAACGGTTTGTTGGGGTTACTCAGTATTTTTCTAATTCCATGAAATGACAAGAACTAACATGTTAGTCTATCTCAATATATTCTCGCTTTGCTACCCTGTCTGAGACTCTCAGATCAAGCTCATTGGATCCCATCTTTAAAACAAGCAAATGTGTATGTCTAACAAATGTAGATATTCAGAGTGCGTTTATTGTAACTAACAAAAGCTTGATACAGCTACAGCTTCGATACAGTCAGATGGCTGTCTAATATATATTTGTATATTCTTTCAGGTTGTAGAAAGTCCTTGTATGAAGGGTTAGGTTAAGGGTTCAACCAGACTGACAACTGACGGCAGAAATCAGATCATATGAAAATACATCTTGCCAGGCTTTGAAGCTGTGCTTGTACCCGAACAACAGTGATGTACTATGAGGAACAACTGGCCGCTGCGATGACAACGGCGAGAAGTGACCACTCGTTCACAAATAACGATAATGGCTACCTTAGTGTAGATGCTGCTAGAATCAGTTATATCAGAACCGCAGTGTATCTCTTCATTGACCTGGATTTTCTTAATCGATCTTTGTAAGAGTTTTATTTACCATCTGGCTTCAGTTGGTTGAAGTTATGTTGTGATAGATGGTTCACCTGCCATGTGTTTATGCCTGTCCCTTATCCACTTAGCAAGGATTACTTCTGGGTCACTTAAGCATAAAAGGAAAAGAAAAAAAGTTTCATGCAACACTGTGGGGACATTGACTAGGTATGTCTTAATCATTTATTCTTGCTTTAGGACCAAAACTATTTCCAAATGTAAATGTAGATAGTTATTTTTATCTGTTTATTTGTAATTTATTAGACGGCATGAGAGGAATGCAACAAATGTGGAGACCTGGGGAAGTTGTGGTCAATGGTCAGCACCCTTTTATCACCCCTTAGCCCTGGGTGCACCCTGACATATATCACTACCCTTGAAGTTTCACATTCAGGCTGAGTGTACTTATAGACACAGATACTGGGCAAAGTGACAGTGGGAAGTTTGAAGCAGTCAGGCTGATGTTATGTAGCAGTATTTGTTGCCTTATGGACATCAAACAGGTTTCATGTCAGTGATTTCAGGCTAGAGTTTCATCAGTAGGTCATTCCATTATTTTTCCCACACACACACCTCTCTATTATTACCCTTCTCTCTTTCTCTGCCTCATCTCACTCCCCCCCTCACTCTGCCATATAATAGTATCAAGTGCTCGGGCTCATATCACTGACCTGTTTGAGGTGGTTGCGCCCTGCAGAGTCTTTTCACAAGGAGTCCTTTCCAGTGTTAAACAACTGTCTGCTTATATTTCACTTTTCGTGACATCAGAACCAGATCAGATTTGTACTGACACCAGAGCAGGGATGTAAACAAAATTTAGGTTTAGGACAAGAAGGTTTCATACGATACATGAATCCATTTTATTCTGTGTAGACACCAAATGTATTGTTTAACATGTTTATTTTCCTTGCTTTGACAATCATGTAGCACTGTGCTCATATTCTATCAGTGGGTGTGAAATAAGAACCCAGCATTAATGTGAGACAGTTTATTCATGCAGCATATTTTCTCCACAAAAATACAGCATAAGACACCAACAATAAAGATCTCAGTTTGCTTCAAACAAACACTTCTAAAGGGTTTGTATCTGTTCTAAATGGCCACATTTGAAGGCTGACTGAAAAGCCTGCTGTCAGAGCGAGAGGTGAGGTGCAATAAATTGTACAAACGGAGATAACAACTCTTTGAGATAGTCTTCTGTTGAAAGATTAATGATGCTGCACTCAGCTGTACACAGATAAAAGTTTTGAAATGTAATCAGACCATGTTTACTGTCACACCTCTGCATACCTGGATTATTGCTATCTTATGTGGGTGTGTGGTTATGAATATATACTCACATATCCATATACTTTCTATACATCTACTACTAGTTCATTGGTGAAGACGCCACAGTTACACAAGATCCACTCTGAACTTTGTTGACCTGGCCAGTTATATCATGTTCACAGACGAAAAAACAAGGTGGTTAGAGCTGCAAAAAGCAAGTGTTTTCTGTTGATTAATCAATTAATTATGAAAAATCTTTACAAATGTCAACAAATTCCAAGTTCAAAGAGTACATGGTGATGTTGTTTTGTTCAAGCAACAGTTCAAAACCCAAAGACATTCAGTTTACAGTCAAAATTATTTCATAAATTCGTTGTTTCAGCTCTACTCATCCCTCTTGTAACAATCTTTTTTCAACGGTAGTACTTTTAATAGTCTTGCCACATTTTATTACAATTTATTTTGAGGTAATTGTTATATTGGTTGCAAACCAACATAAATGGTTTTATCTGGGAATGCAAGTTGTCACAATTAAGCAGGTTATAAACAATGAGTTTAGCTGGATTAGCTAACCTCTTCATTTAGTGTGCACTTGTAATCTGTGTACATACTTATACTTGCTATTTAGAGTCCCTAAATGGGTTCACACTGCCAATTAAATGCACTGTGAGCCAATGGTATAAAAGTTGAGTGTGGAACGCTAGATGACTTTTCACCTTTCAATGGACGGCATTTTGGCTACATAAAGAGGAGGGATCACCAGCATTGTGAAATATCCTAATTGAGACACAGAAGTGTAAAATTATAAGTGTATTTGGTGAAAATGGAAACAGGAAGTGTCTGTAAACTGCGGTGGATGCTGTCTGACTTGCTTGTCACGTTGAACTTGATTTTAGCAAATCTATCATGTTCAGAGATCTCAGCAGTTACTTCCGTGAGTACAATACTGTCAGACTGATGGCCAAAGCTACTGTGATAAAGAATTTACAGTTCTAGTTTATTTCCTCACATATGCACGGATTTAACATAATATACAGGGCATCACTTCTTCAGCCTATAGTTTCCAATCATGAGTGTCCAGATTAGCACACAATAGAATAAGGTTTGTGGCCTTTGTGTGTCCATTGACAATGAATGTTAGGAAAATAAAGACACTGTAAGGCTGTTTTGCATGTGCTACACGTCTTTGCTATAATCATCAAGGCTCATCGTTCTAGAGGGCAGATTTGTGGTAATATGTTATCTGTGCACAGAATACCAAGAATCTAACATGGCCTTTCATGAATTTTTGAAGGAGAAATGAAAGAAAGTCGGAAGGGGCAAGGTAGACTTCAAACAAATATCTTGCAGATGCACAGACAGACAGCTGCAAACACACTCAAACACACACACAGACACACAATAGAAATCAATAATAGTGGAATAATATCCACTGCTAGACTAGCCATAGTGAGTTAATATTCTACTCCATGCTCTACACTGCAACACTCAGACTGAGATCAGACAGTGCTAGTTCATTTCAATCAAATATCTGTCATGTAAAGAGTTGTTGACATAGAAAAGTATTTTATAGCAAAACTGTTCTCATCATCCAAAATATGAATTTTAGTTTATGGTGGCTAAAAGTCTGAACTCTGGAAACAGACTCCAAAAGGAGTTCCCATGTGATATCAGCTGTTCATCACTGTTGTTAATCATTGTTAATGTTACAGTGTAGTAACACAAGTAACCAGTGAAGATCAGTCACACAGGAATGTCAGAGCCCTCCTCCAGCAGCCCAGCCCCCACCCACATGACTGGTCTGGGCTGTTCTCTGATACCAAGTGCTGATACCCAGCCCCCTGCCTTTGTTTACCCTCTATCACTTGACTGTGATACCTATACCAACAGTAGTGTACTCATACTTGTGATCCTGCCTCATTGGGGGGCCACCCACACTGTTGTTACAGTTTTTTATGTCATCAGCCTTCAACCACAAATTTAGGTTAAGTTACTGAACTTAAATTTAGGAGCTTTATTGGTCTTTAGAACCTTTATTGGTCTTTAGTTCTTGAATTTGGTTAAGTAAAGGACTACCATCCTAAAATCTCTCAAAGTAAGTTAAGGACTTGAGACATCTTGTCTCTTGTCCAAGTCATGTGATTTGACAAGACATCCTAGATCACCATGTGAGGTTGGTATTCTGTAACTTTCTTATTGTCCACAAGCCCCATGAAAAGCAAAACCAACATTGAATCTTACTAACCTAACAAGTATTGTCCCTGTTTTCAAATCCTGGTGTATTTTATTTCTTTGTGCCATGGACACAAGCCAAAGGAAGTCGCAGATGTCAAACTGCAACTGCAAGAGTATCATAGTTTAGTTTAGTTCATGAACTCCACCTGCATAGTGTTTGGTTTCAGTGACATTTTAGACCGACAGCGGAGCAGTTTGACTGGTCTGATTCCTCGATTGGATTCCACTTATCCAAAAGTTTGCTTTATTTTTTTCCTGCCATACCCTGCAACCTAAATCAGAGATACTCATACAAATGAATGGGAGGTCCTGGGTTTTCACTGCAGTGCCTGATTAAACCACTTCAAGCTGAAAGCTCCCTGGTGTTGCTTCATTTTTAGTTGCCCATTTTTTGTTTACTGTGGTTTCCAAGGTCAAGAATTACCTTTGTGCTTAACATTTATTTGTCGCCATTTTAAAGGTTTTATAGCTAACACTTCATTTAAATAGTCTGCCTACAGTGGGGGGGGGGGACTAAATAAGGGAATAGTAGCACATATTTTAGGAAAGTCTCCCCTGAAGACATTCATAGAGTTGCACACCAACTTTCTATTGGTATGGCAAACTGATACTCCACACTCAGAGCTGTACTGAAGGTTACAGCATTGCCCATCCCCCAGCAGTCAGCCATTTGCCATAAACCTGCAGCCTAATCCCCAAGTCCACTTTATACCAAGAACCATATGCTGTCCGTGTTCTTCCAGCTTTCTCTGTGTCACGAGAGTCTCTGAATGCCTAATGCTAAATATGACACTAGTCAAACTACATCTGGTATTTTATCTGGCTTCATCTGAGTCTCAAATGTGTACTGTTTGTTTTGTTTCACACATAACAATTCAAATGTAGACACTCATTAGTTAATAAATGTTAATTCTACTTCCAGTTACATTATTCTGCTTGTTAAATTATCAAGTTAGTAGATATGTAGAACTGTTGAAATCAGAAAGTTTGTTTACTGTTTGCCTTTATTTTCTTTATTTTTCTAGACCTGTTTTCATCCATGTAAGTAACAAAACTTAAATCAGGGTTAGAAATGCTTTGCAATTATAGAACAGTGAACATGTCAAGGCCTTCAGCAGTCACTTTGGTGCATACCATGTAATCAAAACTGATTTAACTGTCAGCCGGAACTATAAATAAAAATAAAACTCAAGTTGTAATAATGACATTTTTTCTTTTAAATGCCTTTTTTTCCACTATGGAAGTTACAATTTAAATGTGCTGGACAGCAACATGCACATTTACAGTTTGTTTTTGGTCAACAATAATCTTTTTTGAGAAAACAAAACAATTCCAAAATGCTGAAAGACAACATACACATTTCTATCTTATAATGGACACGAGTATCTCTAAGCAAATAAGTCACTTGCATACTATACATGAAAGTGCATTTGAACACTGCAGCTGTAAACACATCGTTGTGTAGAATTGATTTTTCCTGTGTTACTAAGAAGATGTTTCGTGGCATAGGGCTGTCTGTGGCATCTGTCCTATGTCCCTATAGTCCTTAAATCACTGGTCTAACCCTCCCATGCCCACTTACAGCTCAGTCAATCCAATTATGCTGATTGGAGGCTCCCCCCTGCTGCGACTTAGCTGTTGGAGCAATCAGTAAGAAGCAGGATTAGTGAGTCAGCAGAAAGGACAGGAAAACCCTCCACATGAAAAGTCTTTAGCCAGCGAGAGCCGACTTCAATTTACTTAGGCTTGATTAACTTGAATTACTCGTCTTGTCATTTAGTCTTTCACTTTTCATTAGTCTGTTTTTTCTTGTTCTTCTGTCTTTCATATTCTTGTTGCCTACTACATTTGGCATTTGGCACCTTTATGTCTATTTCCTCCACACTGCCACCAATAAAGCAGTTTCTCTCGCCTCACTGGGACGAGGGTGTAGAATTTCAAGCCTCAAAAAGACCTGGAAATGCACATTATTATTGTTATGGATGTGCCATAGAAATGTGGTGGACAGTTTATTTGACAGTAATATAATATTAATGTGCCTGATGCATTTGTTTATTTATTTGTTCCACTAGTTTCAAAGTAGCATCTCCAACACTGGTAAGTAGCGTTTTCAAAATGAGCTGGACTCAAGGCTCATTCTGCAGTGGCAAGCTGTCTCCCATTATCTGTGGTTGAGGCTAAATCTCTCTCTTTCTTTCTCTCTGGAGTTACCACTGTAAAGATGTCAGCAGGCCTCACCACAGGATCAGGATCAGAATCAAACCCCAACCAGATGTCCAGCTCTGGCTCCGTTTTACTTTTTATCTTTCATTCTCCATCTGCCCATTTCGTGCTTCTCATTTCTGCCTCTGCTAAAGCTCATCATGTTGGTTTACATGTACATTATCATACATTTACATACATTTCTTATGTAACAGTTCCACTGCCTCCTGTCTTTTACCATTCACCCTATATGTCTTGACACTTTTTGCACTATTATTCTCTACTTATTCTCTACTTACTTATTCACTACTATTCTCCATCATTTTTAGCCAGAACTCGTCTTTTTTTTTTCCTCTCCTGTAATTATGTGCTAGCTTGTTGAGGAGACAACCATATTTCTAAGATGGTTAAAAGTTAAATATATTGTTAGCTATTTTAAAAACTGGTAGCTAGTAAGCATTCTACAAACCTATTTCTAAAAAAGTTGATTTCCCTTGCTCAAAGGCACCTCAGCAGTGCCCAGGAGGTGAACTGGCACACCTTCCATTCTTTGGTCCATACTGGACTTGAACCAGCCACACTCCAGTTCCCAAACCAAGTCTCTATGGACTGAGCTACTACAGGAAAGGAAGAAACCAATCACCCAGCTTGGAGCCAAAATGGGCAAGACTTATTTTTGGCATAATTTATGCAATCAGTTACCATTCCTACATCAAGACAAAGATCTTAAGTCAGGGATACATCAGTCACTGAATCTGTATCCTCATACCGACGTGCAGAGATTAGCTAACTTTTCTGTTTCTCACTGTTGTGTTTCCTTCCTCAGAGCAGCACAGTAATTGCAGAAGGCTCTGTGGTTTTTGATGGGTATCTACACGTCTGTCAGTACACCCAGGCCTGGCCAGTTAAAAGGAGGATTCAGATTCATGCACAATTTCAAATGAGACATGCCGTCCAAAATAGAACTGCGTGCATCCAAAACATAATGTTACCACAATCTGTGGAGTTCAACCATCAGAAGAAAACCTCCATTCAAGGCAAACCACCTCAGGGTTACAGCTGCTTTAATTGTACAGAAGAATTGCGTACAACAATGGTGTTAGATGTAAAATGCCACTTTCTCGTATCGTCGTACATCAAGTTAGTAACTGCAGAAGGACATGTTGTGTGACAGCTGTCCATGTAAAATCCAGAGGGACTTCATCGGGGTGACCTGACTCTTTTACCGTTCATCTCATGTGACATTCTTTGCACTAAACTCAGATCATAGCTGCAGAAAATAGAGCCCATCCACTCCCCCACGTAGTCTCCTTGCTTAGTCACTGTCACTGGAGCGCCAGCCAAGAGAGTTTCCAGCTTTCATGTCTTGACAGGCAGACCAACGCGAGATAGCTTCATTTACCCTGAACTAAAGCTTTAAAAGTGTTCAAACAGATAACTGCACCATATATACACAGTTAGAAATCAGAACACATCAGAAAGCTGACTGATGTAACAGATGCCACCTAGTCCCTGAGAATGATGATACTAAGGTGTTGAAGTGACAGTATAGGCCAAACTTCAGACATCAGCGCAACGTCTGCCTGGAATCTGTGTGTAAAGGTAACCGCCCCATGTACAACAGGTAAACAGGAAGTATACACTATTTACCCCAGACAAATATTTTCATATTACTCAAGTTTCATTCTAATAAAGTATCAATATTCCTCTATTTTTTCTACCTTTTGCATGCTGGGCCTTTAGCTGACATGGACTGATCTCTGTACTCGTCACACTCACAGTGTAGACTTGTTGTGTTAATTCAAAATAGAATAAAGGTTCTCCAGGGAACGACCTCAGAGTTACAGCCTGTTCTTCACTATGTGAAACATGTGAAGGATTTCAGCTATGTGCCACACTGACACGCTTCAGGCTACTTATCATGTCACACACCCACAGGGAGGCATTTTATCTTACAGGGCTATTCATTCTTTGGTATCAGTATTTTATTTTCTCGCTAGTTCAGTTCCACAGGATTTTCTATTTATATGTAACAAGGCTGTTTTATGTAAAGCAGACACTTTTCAGTGGCGTACAGTTTATTCTAAAAGTGTTGGATTATCCTTACTGCATTCCTCTCATGCTTTAAAGGAGCCATTTAAATCTTGTTGAAAGGGATACTGCAGCAGTTTAGTGTTACATGAAGACATTTTTAAAAAAGAATGTTGTGGAGAGGCTTGCCATTTCCTCATGTCTTTATGCTAAACTTGGCTGACTGGTGGGAGCTTGGCTTAAAGTAGCTCTCAGATATGAGTGTTATCAATCTCCTCATCTAACTCTCTGCAAGAGAGTGTATTTACCAAAGTGTTAAACAGGGCCGCTGCCAAGCCTCCGACAAGCATCCCAGGAAATGTTGGCCAGAAATTGAAAGCAATGTTTAAAAAAATGTATAAATTGGCTTTTTTAAAAATGATTCATGTATTAATGTCTGTTCTCTGGAGGAGAAATGCTGAGATCTTTATTTATGTATTCATATGTTGTTGCCTTTAGTTAAATTTAAAGTCAGAATCAGCCTATAACCATCATTTTTGTAATTAATTATACAACACTTCTGTCAGGTTTCTAACAAACATAAATTCACGAAAGTAAAATGAAATGATAGCCTCAGTGTTTTTAAGGGTAATCATGACCCCGAGTGAGCATCAGGGTCAGTTAAAGGAATAATTAGATGTTCAGATTGAGCCAGCCAGTATCCAAAAGGTAACAAAATCCACCTTGTAACATTTTGGTGGTACAAACAAACAAGATAGAATGTGCTGATACGTGGATTATATTACCTTTGGATAAAGCCAGGTTGCTGTTTGCCCCAGTTTCCAGCTTTTGTTGTAATCTAAGACAACCTGCTGCTGGCTGTAGACTTATTATTAGATATGAGAGTGGTGTTGAACTTTTTTAAATCTCTGCAAGAGTATAAGCATATTTCCTTTCATTGACATGAGATACAGGACTTTGTGAAAACCCCTGAAGAGCGGCTGGAAGACTTCTAAGAAACCTTTTTCTCAGCACCCACGAGAAACACTGCCACGTTATTACATTTGAATCACAGCACGTGTACCTGAGGCAGAAAATCCAGTTACTTGGGTGACACTGCACTGATATAACAGCTCCCCTCCCCCTGATCTGTGGTTCCTCTTGTTGTAGAGGAGCTGGAGCAGCTGGTCTGACGTCAAAGGTCTGTTCCACCCCTGAAGCTCCACACCCACCTAGGCAAAATACAGGTGTTGAAAACAGGCCTGGTCTGTCTGAATATACAGCAGCACCCTCCCTCCAGGCATTAGAGCATCACTGCAGATCAGTGCTCTTTAAATCAGAGCTAGGAGCAGGTTGAGCTGGGTGAACTGCTGTTAGGGGCCTCATACATAACCAGAGTGAGCTTTTGTTGTCATGCTAACGGTCAGTAAACCCAAATTTACAGATTAGCTTTATAAATTGGTTTAATTACTAAGCGCCCTCTTAAAAAAATTATAGTGGAACAGCATAGATCATTAACAAATTGGATAAATACAAAAGTTCATGTTCTGCAGTGTGCCAGATGAGCCAAAATAAATTCATTCCTAACTTTCTGGTCTTTTAAAACATTAAAATTAAAACATTAAAAGTTAAATTCTTAATATATTATATGTTACACACCTTAAAGTCCTTACCATGTGGTAGGATAATATATAATATTTAATATCAACTTATTCTTATACTGTCCCATGTAGAAGCACAAATTGGAGAAAGAATTGTCTCTCCAATAGGACATAGTTGTTACGCATAACTTTAAGCCTTAATATCGTTAAGTTCTCATGAATGGGGAAATTAGCTAAAGAGTCCAAAACTGTTTTTTGAACCAGGTTGTAAACATGTGTATTGCTGCTGTATAGTTGGACATTTTAATATGGGGGCTTATGGAGAATGACATACTGACATAAGAACACATATCATTAGTTTTGATCACATATAGTTTGGGCTTGGTACCTGACACCTTTAAAGTATTGTCCTCCTCTGTAAGTCGCTTTGGATAAAAGCGTCTGCTAAATGCAATGTAATGTAATGTAATGTAATGTATTGCCTAAAATAATTAATAAGAAATAAGTTTAGCTTGCCGAAAAGTTGCCCAAGCTGCTCCGCATTCATAGGGCCAATGGCTTCTTTGACACCAGGTACAGTATCAAATGAAGCACTCTATTGGTATCTGTATCATATTACTGGTATTGTAATTATTCAAAAGAGCTCTATACACCAGAAGAAAACAGGACCCGGGAGACACAAGGGAAAAAAATTTGACTATAAAACAATAATGTTCATCATGTAACATGTTTTGAATGTGACCCTGATATTAAAACAGCATGTCAACTTATCTTGCAAATGATTCCATGCCCCATGATGCAGGAAGGACAAAAACAGTATCATCCCCCTGATAGTATTCATCATCAACACTGTTACTTGAACCGTGCCCTTATCCCCTGAGCTGGGTTTGTCCTTCACATGCTATCAGCCTTGTGTGTGGGTGAGACCTGCAGGTGATTTACTGCACAGTTTTCCCAACGTGCAAAACACACAGCAGATGGTGGATTAAGACTGTAACAGGGGATTCCAACTTGTCCGTTCACTCTGTGACACACATCAGACAACTCATTCAAGACATTACAAGTCCCTTTGCCCTCAAGATGTGAACGGTGAAGTTCAGAGCTTGAATGTCAGAGTGCCAGGAGCAGAATCCACACCAGCATTGTGAAACTTTCGAGTTCACACCTTAACCACAAAGCCAGCTTCTGAAACATGGCACAGCTGAGATCTCCTTAGGGAGTCATCAGAGCTCCCTCAGACATGCCTCGACTGATAGACTAATATTTTTTTATTACAAAAGACAGTTGAGAGTGATGCTTCCACTCTAATGTGTCTTTGTCCTGAGGATCAACAAGCTTCCTTTGCCCTCTCTACCAGCAGGCTTATTTCTAATTCATCAAACATATCTCTGCACAGAAAAGTTTGTTTTAGGTTAGGCAACTTTAGAGAAACATGCAAAGACACAGTAAAACTTTTAAAGTATTCAACTGAAAATATCCCACTCCCTCAAGTGCTGAATCAGTATACATGAAGAGCGTGTGCAGGTCGACAGGCAGGCCAGCCAACCAATCATTTCATTCAGGCCATTACAGGCCTTCAAAAGTGTGTTTCATTTATTGATTGTTGTCAGTGTTTGAAGAGAATTTCCACAAATAAACAACAAATATATCATCATTATCATTTATTTTCTTCATGAGGGGTCTTTAACCTGTTATAATTTAATTTCTTATTTATTTGGTGAAAGAGCTGCAGAGCAGTTAGAGATGATCCTGGGCTGAGATTATTTTTGAAATTTGAATTTTAGAAACTTTTGTATATCAATAAATAAATGTAAATGACTTCCTCTGTCACACACAGTCACAACTGTGAAGGACAAAATATGAATACATAAAAAAACAATCATATACATAATTAGATACATAAATTAATGAAAGATAAGCTAGCTAGCTTTTGACGTGTAAATGAATCTTCTGCCTGGGTTGCAGTACAATATCCCCCAGCTAACCAATACTGCCTGAGACTGATTAAGGACCACCCCCTCGATTAGCATACAGAAACTGAAATAAATGCATAAATAAAAAGTTTTGTCCTTTGTGCACAGGCAGCCAATGTGTGTTGTGAGTGACGTCGGCAGAAGTGACTGTTCAACTCAATATCATGTCCAGGCAGCAGCAACAGCAATCATTGTTGGCTGACATGGGTTTAATCTTCACAGACCTGGATGACCTCATTTCTCACTACACCCATAATGCACACACCTACTTATCGCCCAGTAAGCCCAGTATTCAGAAATTGCATTCATGTTGGATAATTCTGCAGAAAAAACAATAAAATTGTGGCAGTGTAAAAACTTTTATTGGTCATTTTCATCAAAACTTTCCAATATGATACGTCAAAATTCATCAAAAAATTGATGGAAACACGACTAGTGACTAACATCTGTCTGCCGTGTACAAACTCTGTCCCTGTTTCTCTGCCTCTCCAGTCAAAACAATGAGTTCTGTGCAGATCATTCCAGACTATCCCCATGACAACCACTAACAGCTGCTAACAGCTGGTGGGTTAGGTGTGTGGTGACCAGTGTGTGTGCATGCGTGTGTGTGTGGTGGGTGGCTGGGGAAGGAGAGCTCGTTTATAGTACTCTCTGAACGGATGAGTCAGCCCAACAACCCTCAGTAGAGATTTTGTGTACACGAGTGTATTGACAGAGAAGAAAACATACCTTATGTGTGAAGAGAACAATGTGAGTTGTTAAATCATTATTGCACCACACAAGAGTGGAGTGTGACAATCAAAAACTCAGGCTAGATTTCTCCCTTCAAGTCATTTCTTACAGTCCACAGAAGGTAAAACTTTTATTTTATCCATATCCATTTATCAAAGGAGGCTTTTGTCACAGGCCAGTTGCAATATAGACTACAGGTGTTGTGGGGTAATGTCTCCTGTGATAGTCTGTGATCTACAATCTTGTCCAGGGTGCATATGTAGCTGGACAAGGTGAAATTTCCTTGTATTAGAAAGTTTTTTTGTTAATCTGGTAGAAGGAACCATCTTAACACCGACATATGGGAACCAAGACAAGACCGCGTACAAGCTCATGGCATGTTGTCATATCTGGCACTGGTGTTTAAGTCAGTTCTAGCCTACATTTGTTTACAATTTGGTAAACTGTCTCCATTAAAAGTGTGCCGAATTAACTATTATCACTGTCTGTTTGCAGTGTTCCCATGAATGTGCAGACAGCTATCACTGGATTGCTTTGAAACTGAACACATCTAAAAAAACATGAAGATTCTCAGGCTACTTCTGAAGCCTCTGAACTTAAAATAAAAAAAATATATGATCTATTTGCTAGACTATTAGTCTAGTCTACTAGACATAGAAAGGGATAATATAATGTTAACATCCTGGGGAAACACAAGAGGAAAGTGATAAAGTGTCTTTGAGTCCAAGTGGGAGTATGTGTGGGTTAAACTGTGTGTATGTAAAGTTGGTAAATGAGGCCAAAGGATTGATCACAATCTCATTGGACATTTGCACTCCACAGCAGTAAAACAATCAACTCATTTGAAAAGATCAGACGGGCTCTCCATCACTCTGTCCCCTCCCATCTCTTTTCCCTTTGAGGGAGAACAAAACGGGCACGCAATGATTACTTAACAACTGAGAGGAGTGCCAGGGCTGGGACAGAAGGCAGTCCCTGCATCTGCTCTCACACTGCACCATCTCTTCTCTTTGGGGTGGAGGTAGCAGTACAGAGTGAATGCTGAATGATTTCTAGACACAGAGATATATAACACAGTGAAAATCATTACATTGGTGACATTAAGCTGCTCCTCCCCTCTTCAGGTTGTTTTGCAGGGTACAGATGTGGATTAGGATTTGATTAGACTGACTCACCAGATGTAGGCTGTGGTTATTAGCCACATATTTCAAGTGGTATTCTATTTTGCAAGAGTATCTTCATTGCATCCTGGGCTCGCAATTGTGATTGGCTTAATGAAATACAAACAAGCCTAGAAAGACACTGGGTTGAGCCAGAACTTCTCCCGTGTTGGTACAGTGCTAATGAAGTGTGAAGACAGAGGCCTGGGATTGGGTTTATATGGTTAGAGGTCAAAGAAGAAATCAGAATTATCAGTGAATGTTGTCTTTTTGGACAATAATTCCCCATGAAACTATGTAAAGAGAGACCAACAGGAGACCAAGGTCAGAGCCTTGGGGAACACCATCATAAATTTGTTATTAATTTCTCAAGTTTTATTATTACCACACGGGTATGTATTATTAACATTTGGCAGCGTATCAAGACCACCATTTTTTAAGCAGTCTGGTTGGTTGGTCCGCACCGTGGTTCTGCTGACCTCAAGTACTAGTTGTAACACACAAACTCTTACATAAAGATTGTTTTTATTCAGTATTAACACCTGTGCACCTGCATACCACTCACATGTCTGTATCAGAAACTTCTAGCTAGCTTATCTGGTCAAAGTCCTGGAATCTTGTCATCACTCCAGGAACATACTGCTTCCTGTCCACGTCTATTATTTGTATATTTGACATACAGATATGAGAGTGGTATTAATCTTATCATATTCCCCATAATGTTGAACTATTCCCGAGGCTCTAATGATGCATCCTAATGAAGTAATCACTAATTGGATTATTATGCCTTATATTATTATGATTATCAATAACTTTACTCACAAACTCGGGATGACCCAGTTCTGGCTCCCTCTGTATGTTTGTGTTTTTATTGTTGTCAGGCTGAGTTTCATTCTTGTACATTGTGCGGAGAGACAGAATGAAGGTGTATAGTGGAGAGGATGAGGAGGAGGGGGCAGGTGGGATGGAGAAAGACAAGTGTAGTTCCTCCCTGGGTATGTACAGTAATTGGTACAGTGACTGACAGGATGGAGGGAAAAGAGAGGGAGAGAGAGAGAGAGACCTAATTGGTGCATGGAGAGAAAGTCGGTGTCAGCTTGAATGTGCAGAGCTGTCTGCCTGCAGGAAAACAGCTCCCCTCGGCTCGAATCATCTGAATCTTCAGGGCGCTCTATTTGCAGCCAGCCCATTACAGCTGTTGGCTGAGGAGCGGTTATCAGTGCTGGAATTAGCATCTACACTAAGCTATTTAGTGGTCACCATTGTTGTGTTTTGAGCAAACAATGACTAAAACCATGTCCTTAGCTCATGGCGTCAGACCCTCACAGGACACTGCCTGGTCTGAACCATTGTGATTCGGACACAAGTGCATAGCTTGAAGCACAGTAAGATGGATTCTCATCCGTCCTGCCAGCTGCTTCATAAATCCAGCTGCTTCACAAGGTTCCAGTCATTTAGCCACACAGACAATCAGCCCATGTGTGGCAAAACTGCAGTATGAACTCCGATAGATCTTTTTGACTGTAGGTACATAACAAAAAGCACCTCACAGTTCTTAAAAGTTCAGATATGTATGAGAAGGTCATGGGTGGAAATGAAGGTACTCTCTCGTGAGTGCGCACAGCTCATCAGAGTTTATGATGGCTCACCCTTTTCAGTTTGTCATGTGACCATGGCAACCACAGAAATTACAGAGACGCAAATGATACAGGAACTGATTTTACTATCTGATCTGACTTCACCGCATCATAAACCTCCTTCATCAGCAGAAACACGAACTGGAGCATCAGCTTATTGTCGACAATATACCAGTTTTGTGATTTGCTATATCAATGATATTATATCGCTAACCGTTGGTTCATTTAACAGACACCACAAACTACAGTATCATACAGTGGAGTGTGCATTAATGTGCACCAGTCTGCAGAGGAGATGGTCAGGCACAATGAGCATTTTGGGGTTTTGTTTACAATAGTGATTTAGTTCAATATTTACAATTTTATACCTCCTCATCGAAAACACTTCAGTGATTTACAATAAGTTGAATTTCTGCACTAGTACTCTTTATTCCTGTGAGCAAAGCGATCCTTCGTGGTGGACGGCGGCAAAACTGAACTGCCTCATCTCTGCTTAGCAGCTGTCTGGAAAAAGATGGTCAGAACACACACATACACACATATGCATGCGCACAGTCTGTGATTCTCATGTGGGAAACAGCTGTTGAGGCCTCTAGGTGATGTAAGGACAAAAAACGTTCAAAACTCAATCTGTGTGTGTGTGTGTGTGTGTGTGTGTGTGTGTGTGTGTGTGTGTGTGTGTGTGTGTGTGCATTTGGAGACGTTTCAAAAAAATACTCCACACTGACAAGTCATCATACTGAGATAGTGTTATGTATGTGTGTGTTTGCTCATAGTATACGTGGCATTTGAATGCACTTTGTGTGTGTGTGGACTGTGGTTGTAAGACAGCGGGTCTGTTGTTCTGGGAAAAGATGAGTCAGACGGACTGAGCAGAATAAAACAAAGGCCTCCAGCCTTGGAGGGATGATAAAACACACAGATATAAAACCACAGTGCAAATGTGTGTGTGTGTGTGTGTGTGTGTGTGTGTGTGTGTGTGTGTGTGTCTCGTTCAGATGAATAAGCTCGATGATAAACGTAAAAACTTGAGTGTCAGCTGAAGTGTTTTCGATGAGGAGGTATAAAATTGTAAATATTGAACTGTACGTGAGTCAGCTGTCGGTGGAGGATGATCCAGTTTCAGAGTTCAGTTTAGTCTCATTTTGCCCACGTATGACTTCATTTGATTAACTGCAACTTCATGAGTAAACAAGTCAGTGAGGCATGCCCTCTTTAAAAGACTGATTCACCCAAACCTCAAAAACAATTTTTAACATCACTCTAGTGATATTAAGCTGTGCAGGTTTGGTGGTATTTTTCCAGATTTTATGCTCCTACCCAAATTCAGTGGAGGTGAATGGAATGGGCCCTTTTACTTTGTTTAATTCAGAGAACACAATGTCAAATGTTTCTAGAGATTAAAGGGGTAGTTCAAATTTTTCAGAAATACCCTTATTTGATTTATTTATAAAAGTAAGATGAGAATATTTAGTACAGAGCTGGGTTTGGATAACCTAGCTTGGCATCAAGACTAGCCACAGGGGCAAACAACTAGCCTGGCTTAGTACAAAGTTTAAAAATGCTAAGAACACTCAATGATTAACATATATTAACCACAGGCAGCATAAAGATGGATGTCATATCCATGACAGTCATGTACTGGTTTCTGAAGAACTGTATGTAAAGCTCAGAGTGTCGTGGCTCTGGCCGCTGCCATCTTAACAGTACTGCTGCCTCCCATTTAATCTAAAAATAGGCAAAAAACGTGGATCTTTGGTGGAGCTGAGGCACGATGAATGACGCCTGTGTACTCAAACAAGCCACCTGTAAATGCATCCAGCTGTCAATCAAAGCAGTCACACTTTTAATTATACATAACTTTAAGCCTTAATATAAACTAATTTAGGTAAATAGAAATTCACCCTCAGTACAGTTGTCATAAATGGGGAAATTAGCTATAGAGACCAAAACTGTTTTTTGTACCAGGCTGTAAACATGTTTATTTCTGCTGTGAAGTTGGACATTTTAACATGGGGACTTTTAAAATCGACTTATTCTGTAGCCATCCTCAAGTAGTGGTTTGAGGAACTGCAGTTTTTGGCATTTTGCATTGGCTTAACTTCACAGCTGCAGAGGTTGTCCCTTGGTATTAACACATAGACTAACACACATCCTATTCCTTTAATATGTGGACAGACATAAAAATAACTGTTTTTAGTGGGAATTACATATTGGAACAATTTCTTGACAAACTACAGCTGGTTGGGATTTCACCACTACAAATATTTCATGATAAGAAGTGCTGAAAAACGTCAAAATATTACACCCCAAAATCTCATCTCATCTGAACAACAGACTGATGGAGCAGCCGACCCTCTAGGCTCGATCAGTGTGAGTGTATGCCGTTGAGCAGCAGCAGGTGGTGGTGGATGGAGTGTGTCTGGCATTCGGGGAATGCAGCACGACTGGTGTTTATGTCTGCATACTTCACAGCCCTTCAACCCTCCCTCACACATTCTGGGTCTCTCTCACTATGCCCATGGCCTTCTCTGATCTATACTGAGCCTGAGTACAAATATACACACATTTTAAATCATTTCTGTTGGTTTTTAATTTCCTTTAGTTTCTACGTGTTGTCAGTGATAATATTTTTGGCTGCTCTTTGTACAACCTTAAGACAGATTCTTAAAAGTTGTTGCTCTGTGTCTGTTCTTATCACACCTCGCTCTATTCTACCACAAACATTCTTTATATTATATTGAGATAAACTGAAGAAGTTGTGTCGTCCAAACTTTACAGCATGATGGGGTTTTACAGTCATGTGTGAACAGAATAGATGTGGGCTGAGCACACAGCCCTGGGGGACTCCGGTGTGGAGTACTGGAGTTTAGAAGAAGTGACTGCCAATCTGAACATCTAAGGTTTGTCTGTGAGAGTTAGGGTTAGTCCATCTGGGACACTGTGCTAAACACTAAGCTGAAATCAACAAACAACATACTGCTGCATAGGTAGTTTTTCTCAAGGTGTACGAAGTCTGAGTGGAGGGCAGTGGAGACAGCATGCTCTGTGGATCTGTTTGATCTGGTGAGGGTCCAGGCTGCTAAATATAGGCTGAAAACTAGTTTTTCAAAGCACTTCACCAGAATGGGTGTGAGTGCCAAAGGGCAGTCCTCATTTAGAGTAGACCCTGCAGGCTTCTTAGGGGTGCTCTACAGCTTTTGTCAGGGTGACTGGACACTGCTCGTCAGCTGGTAGCAAAACACATTGGACATTTGCAGACTTTTCTAACATGAATACTTCCTGTCTGATATTAGAGTTTCAGTTATGGTTATTCAGTTCAGTGTCATTTATGTTCATCATATTATTTTAATCCCATATGTTTCCATAAATCAGTTTTTTCAGTGTGTCTGCTTGAATTTCCTGCTTACTCATAAAGAACGTGTACTCTGTAAGCTTTGGTAGCTACATGAATATCCAGTCAGCATGATATTAAACCATAATGAATGATAAAACTAACTCTCTGCCACACACACACACACGCATACACTCACAGCTGAAAGTAGACTCTACAGGACAGTCTCTTCTATGGACAGACAGTCTTGTGCTTCTTAAATTGAACTCTGTTTATTCAACAGAGAAGTATATGGGTAAAATACGGGTAAAGAGAGAGGCCGTGTTCGTGTGTGTGTGTTATTTAACAAACACTGACGTAATGCATGTACTCTGTACACAGTAGGTGACATCATTGTTTGTTCATGGAAATGAGCTCGCAATCAGAGCTTAAATTCTGAATATTCTATGACATGTGTGTGAGAACAGGAAGTAAGCTGTACATGTATTACTGTACACACACATTTACACCTGTATATGTACAGATATATATGCACATACTCTACATTGTGTCCTGCTTTCATGCCCTGCACAGGGACTGGCTGGATGAAAAATAGAGGTAAGGAGATGGATTTGTTAGCAGATTAAAGGCCTGCAGCCCACAGTAAACACAGGCACGAGTCTGCCTCTGTTTTATGGAGCATCAACAGTCTCACTGTCCTTTGATTTTGCACCTTGTTTCGCTCTCTATGACCCCCTTTCTCCTCCACATCTCACTCTTTCATCTTTTTACCTCTCATCAATTTACATGATTTCTGTCTCTTCTTTGCTGCCTTTCCTGCCATTTTCCTGCAGTTCAAAGCATTTCTCTTACCTCAGATCAAACATACCATGGTGGTTGTTTGTGGCACGACAGGACAGCACCAGCACTAATATTTAATATATAACTGTACGGAGCATTAGCGCCAACATGTAAGTATAAAACATATGTACAACTTACATTTGTACATTGCGGTATTCACTGCAACCACCTCAGCTCCAGCAGCTTTCTTTTATCATTTTACATCCTATACAACCACTTTTTGACTTCCCTATCCTGCCTGTGTGTGTCCAAGCTCATTGTTTCTTTACTGATGTAAATGTAAAAGTGAGGTTGAGTCAACGTAAAGTACTGTGTGTGTTCATCAGGGGCAGACTTCAGGCAAACACAAGCAATTGCCTGGGGCCCCGAGATTTCCAGGGCCCCCCAAACGTCTCATAAAAACTTATTAATAAAAGGTTTCTTCGATTTAAAGCAATTACTATTGTTTTAGTCTTAATTTGCATGCTTAAAAATACATAAAAATGCTTAATCTATCATGATCGTTTTGACTGCTCCCCTCTCCCTTCTCATGCAATGGACTATTCCATGTTACTGTGCATGTGCAGGCTTGATTCAGGAAGACAGTCCTAAAACAAACTTGTTGGCGCAGTTTTGAGTTGAGAAAAATGAAGCGGCGTTATCCCAGTGGAACGGAGAAGAGGAGAAGGCGAGAGGAAAGTAAATTATCAAAACTACAAAAGGTGTCAACCTTTTTCACAGTGACACCAAATCTAGGTACTCGACAACAGCAAGAGCCAGACGCTCTTGCCAGTAGTAGCACTGCTGTCAGTGTCAGATGAGGAGGAGATGAAGTGGAGAGTGACACAAGTGGCGCTCCATCATGAAGATGCGAGTATTAAAGCGGTCGAAATGGTAAACTATATTAAATGCTGATTAATGTTCTTATCAAGTAAAATGGTTGAGATGATTCACTTGTTAGATAATAATCCTCAAGAAAGATTTTAAGGACTTTATCTAGCTCAAATTCAGAGAATCAAATTCACACTTTTTAGTTGATTCAAAATCTTTGTTGGGTGATAAATATTATTCACTGGACAGGGGGACATATAAAAACGGTTATGTAGTTATGTAACTAACTAACTAACTAACTAACTTAAGCTGTCAGATAATTGTAACAGATTACAAAAGCAGGACAAAGTGGCCTAAATTATTTACTCACCTTTTGTTAAAATGTAACTAAAATACAGCACTTGTAGAAATGCATTTAGTTACGTTATGTTACCGGGTACGAGAATGTGGAGGGCCCCAATGACTTGGTTTACCCTGGGCCCCCAGACGACTAAATACGCCCCTGGTGTTCATGGTGAAACATGTCACCCAGTCCCTGATGGCAGAAAACTGCTCAACATGTCATGTGTAGAGTTACATTTTGTTAGTAGTCCTGTTTGGGTCACGGCTCTGCTGTCCCCATTTGGATCTGAGTGGTCTTCAATTTGTCTGCAGCCAGTCTGCTCATGTGAAAGTACTCCACTGCTTCTTTCACTTTATCCAGAATGTGGTTTAGGCTTTTGAGGGCATCTCTGGCCATTAGATTAATGGTTTGCTCCAGGCATGGAAGGTGATTTGTATAGCCATTGTAATATCAGTTATGCAGCGAAACCACTTTAGCTTCCCATTCCACTTTTCGAGAAGCTGTTTGGCTAGGTTTTCTGTCATCTGCCGGTAGCTAAATTCAAGGACTAAACTCTTGCCCTAGCCAGACCCCAGCTTGACATATGCCGGTCCTTTTGTCCTGTTCTCCAAACTGGGGGCCATGCTAACCACTGTCTGCTGCAGGTAATACAGTAACCCAAACTATCCCTTTAACTTCTTCACTTTCTGAATATCACAAAGTCCTGTGGTTGGTCCGCTTTGTGTTCACGCCAAACAAAAATTTACTCAAGTAGATCCCAATTGGCTGTATCACTGTTATCATTTTCATGAGCGCACCACAACACAAGAGACATGAGCTGTTTCCATCAGCTGAACACTTGTAGCATCAAGTGGTTGATTTCACAGTTGTTTCAGTTTCAGGACATCATTTCATGAGGCTTCTAGTGCACAGTTCACCGAGAGGTTTATTTTTACACTAAACTCCAAACCAGCACTTATATGCACTTGGATCTGTGCAGGGAACTTCCAAAGGGAGATCAAGGCCAACGCCTTAACCATTTAGAGTACCTCAGAATTAAGTCAGTTTGCAAGTATCAAATCACCCAAAACAATCAACCATTTGACATCTATCCCAACAGCATCAATTCATTCAAGCTCCACAAAACTGGATTGTGTCAACAGGCTGATCTTTGACTAAACAAGGATTTTATGTGACAGTTGAGCAGGCAGAGAGGATTTGGGGTTCCCATGGGCACAGTGGGAGTGGAGAGAACCCCAGCATGGGACGTCTGAGCATTTTATCTCTGTCTTTTGACTGGTTATTAAATCTTATACATGGTTACACCACTGCCGTATGTCTGTACATATGTATGGACATGTGTTGAACAACACCATTTTCACTGCAGTTTGAAAAACTTTGTCAAAAGCAGTGCTTGTAATAGAGATATACTGATCAATGTGGCATTATTATTTACAGTGTTACATATTGTGAAAATTCGATGGCACATTCCTTACCTCTAAATTCAACATAGCATGGAACTGCAACGTTGCAGCTACGACGTTGTTTTGGTCTGTTCTCCCACACATGTTCATACCCCACCAGGACTGTTTCAGAAGCAAAGTGTTGTGCCCGCCAGACTTTGTTAACTTGCTGAGATTCGGTACTTTACTCCTTTTGTCTGCTTTTACAAACGCAACTTTGCACAGGGTGTTTCATTTTGAAAATCGACCAGATTCTCCATGCCGTTTCTGTGTCTGACTTCTGGCCAGCTTGATCTGCTCTGTGCTGTGCTTGATGTGGCATCCGCCAAAGATAGAACAGCGGATGATTTGGTCACCAAAGGTCTTAATTGGTTGTTTTTTTACAACTAAGGTTTGCATGGACAGACAGACTGATGCATACATACATGGACGGACTGGCAATTTTTTATTATTTGTAGGAGCCTTTTTGCTTGAAGCGTTGGGCTAACAGGGAATCCCTCTTCAGGTCCAAACTCTCGTTGCAGAGCTGTTTATGCTCTCCAACACACACTGACTGTAGCTGCTGTTAAGTGAGACATCCTGTCTGTGGAAGTAATTAGCGTGGTTTCCTTACACGGTTGGGCTCACTAACAACACGGTAGACAAAAGGTTCGCTAGCCGGCTTCGTGTGACCTCTGATGAACCTTTAATCACACACCGGCCTCGTCTTAAAATGACACAAAAAACGTCACATTAACCCTTCTCCTGTGACAGACGTGCGCACTGTGCCCTCTGAACGGTTTAATCCCACAGGTCATAAAGTGAGGGACCCTGATGCCACAATTTTAGGGCCACTCACTGAGCAGTAACACCTCCCAGTCTCCTCTGCTCCCCTCCGCTCTTTGTCTCAGTCATGTGTTGGTGTTGCAATTAGAGCCCTGACATTTAATGAGCCTGCTCATAAACATTCAACCTGCATTGTGTGGAAGAGAGCTGACTTTTTACGGGGTTTGTTTTGCCTTCATTTAGCCAGGGAGAATTGTGCCAGAGATGTAAGGCGGGAAGAGAGAAGAAGGGGGTTATCTGAAATGAAGACAACATTTTAATTTAGAGCCAGATGCTTTTTTTGTCCTCCCCCATCTTAATTTGCAGTCTCAGCAGGAGGTGCCCACCATGTGTGTTACACATGAGGTCGTGGGTTACTGAGGCTTTGTGAGAGAAGGATGAGGAGGACGCACAAAGGAGACAAGACGATGAAGGGTGTGTGAGGTGAACTGTGAGACATTCCCAATGTTTCATTACAAACATTGCTGTCGTTCTTTCCTCGTACATTTTTTAGGTTCTACATCAGCTACACACAACCACATTTTTCATCTTAACTTAAAAAAAACAACAACAGAAACTGCACTGCTACAAACACTAACATACCTCCCCCTGGCAGCTCCGGAAAACAACAACAAAACAAAAGGACACCACCAGGGTTTGACGGATGAGTCAAAAATTCTCTGTAAAAAGTTGGACAGAGGGAGCTTTGTGTAAAGAAGCTAAAGCGACTTTGATCAAAATAAAAGTTCTTCAGTGCTGACTGCAGTGACTCCTCCGTGTTGTAAAAGAAGGACTACAATTATGTCTACCCACAATGCCCTTGAGCACTGAATCAGCCGTATATCTAAAGGCGTCCAAAGGTGACGTGTCAGAGCTGTGTCACTTAATGCACACCTTGTCATCATTCAGATTACCATTCATAAACATGCATAAGGAAAGCTTAATAATGTTGACACAATCTTTACAGGCTACGTAGGATATTAAACCTTAAAATATTAAATAAGTTCAAGAATGATGCAGTGAGATGTTAGAACGTTACAATTCAATTAAATGATCATTTGTGCTTACTTTCGCAGTACCAACTTCCAACATTACAGCGGGATGATCCCAAAATAAACAGATTTTGCTGTGATTGATTGCACTACACAGATTGAAGGGATCTAAAAATAACTACATCACAATGCCAATTTGTAAAAAGATTGTCCATGAGATGACAAGTCTCCATTTCAGATTGATCGGGGTTACACTATCTTAGTACATAGTAAACTAACAGACACATATAACTTTCTCCCTTACTTTTCTCCAAGCAGTCTCCTTTTTTGGTCTGGTCTCTGTATAAGTATGTAGTATCACCACAGCTGCAGACTGCTGTTGCAGACAGGCTGAGAACTGTGGGTGAAAATCTTCATGTTTTGATCCCATAAGTTTAAAGAATAAAGTCTGAGCTCAGCCGTTAAACGACTTTGGATGAAAACAGAATCTGGCGTAACTCTGGGTGTTCAATCCTCAACTAGCACTGGTGCTGTCTGCTTTATATCAGCTCTATACATATATACTGTAATTCTGCCTTTTACTAGCAGGTTTATATTGCAAATATAGTATCTAATTGAAGTAGAATCATAACTTGAGTTTCAGGTAAAAAAATAAAAATAGAAAAATTAAAAAAAACAAACACCAAAAACAGCTGTACACTGCAGCAGAATATTTTTCCTGTCTGTCTATCCTTTTCCCAGTACAATGTACTTTGTGTCACACTCAGGGAGAAACTGGCTCTGCAGTGTCCAAAAACAAGATGTGTTCCTGTCAGAACAGGAGCTGACAGCCTTGACGCAGAAACACAACAAGGGCAGATGGGAAGAGACACGGGGGGAGAAAAACAGCCTGTGATTGTGCAGACAAGAGACGCATGAATATCTATCTTTGAACATCAAACCCTGAATATTCATATTAATATTAGCATGTATTTATTTATTTTTTTAATCTCTTAAAGTAAAAGTTGCATACACTTTCATGTAAGCATGCCAACCTATGATCAAGAACAAGATACATTTGAAAGTTTCATTATAGCATGAAAAATATGTTACTAGGATGAGACCATCTTACTGTAGTCTCTTCCTACTACTGTCAGTAACTCTCCAAGTCTATTGTTTCCTGTTAAAAACAGTTTGAAGCAGCTCATATTTAATATATATACACACACTATAAATACTGGCTTGGGTATGCACTTTGACAAGAAAAATCTAGAACACCAAAGATGTATCCGTTATGTGTAAATACAGAACAGATCAAGCAACTTGTGCCACAAAGGAGTAGATCTATGGAGTCAGTCAGTTGGTCCACCACTCAGCTGGACTCAATGTTTAGTGCCGATTAGCAAATGTTAACTTATTAGTTATTAAACATTACAAAGGTAGTGTGGTGAACAGACCTGTCAGTACGTTGCCATAGCTGCCAGAATGGCTTTTTTCCTTTTAGTCTTGTTTACCTTCAGCTTACAACACAAAACGAGGCACTTAGCTGAATCAATAATCTGCTCCAAGTTGAAAGATGAACCTTGTTATAATTGTGTTTTTGATTTATTTTGGTTTTGAACAGAAAGTAATTGGGTTCATGCTGGTGTAGAAGGAGAAACAAAGAGAAACACATCCCGTCTGAATTAAGTTAAAATGAGACACTGGAGAAAAACCATTGGAGCCTAAATGAAAAGCAGTCACAGGGCACCTTAATGCCACAGCTATCACTTTCCAAACTAACAAGCAGTTCATCCACAAAGTCATGATCTCACTGGCCTCTGGAACACTGCCCTCCTTTGCTTTTTTCTCCCACCGAGTTTAAAGCAGCAGCATGTTGAGGCCACAAAAAAACCTGCTACTCCTGTACAAAGACTCCATTGTGCTTTGTGATTTCAAATGTCATCATATTTCAGCATGTAACTACTGGTTGTCTTTATGCAGAGAGCCTAGAAAATGATAGAGTGGAGCAGAGTGACACATTGGCAGTCACAGTTTGGTCCGAGTCCAGCAGAAAACACTGCAGCTGTTACATTTGAGAGGATCTTGTTAATGTTTTCCTTCCTAACACTGTATCTACAGCAGGTGTCCACAGCAGACATGTCCAAAAACTGTAAGGAAACAAATTAGACAAGGCTGAACATTCAACAGTATGTATAAACCTTTGCCCAGTCATTCCTCCACACTGTAACCTGCTACGTGACAGCAGTCCACATTAAAGTGCCTTTGCAGCACAATGTGTAGTATTGTCTTCATCAGCTGTCTGAGGGCAGAGAGTCACTAAGAGGCTCCTGTTACACCTGTCAGGATGCCAGCATTCACACACAAACACAGGGGAGGCTGGTTAACCCTGTGTGACCTGGATGGAGTTGATTTTGAGTTTTAGTAATCCTGAGGCTAATATCAACCCCGCACTACTACTTGGGTCATATTTTCTGCCTCCTATTTGAATTTATCCCCACTGTTTAACCTAAACACAAGCAGGAATAGTTTTATGTGTCTGTTGGGATCAAGAATTGTTAGATGCAATATTTATCCAGTGTCACAGCGACAACCAATGCTGCATCTGGGTACGTCCAGAGAAAAACTACCGTTCAGAATTTTTTTTGGCCTCCTCTCTAACCTCATTGCACCAGATGGTTAGATGGTTTGGAAACGGTTTGTGAAAGGGCAGGACTTTAAAAAAATTAGGGCCAGGTAAATGGATAAATCCTCTGTCTATCATGATTATCATGGACAAACTCCAACTGGTCAGATCAACGTAGTTGAAAACATATTTTCCATCAAGTAAAGCCTTCAGTGCTGTTCTGAGGAAGACCTCTCCAGTTCTCATCTAATTGATGATAGCAGCATCCATGCTAACCTCGCCATTGTTGTTTTTGCATATCTTGAAACCTGGCGAGATGGATTCTTGCGTGATCTTGCCGCCTCACAACCTTCTTTCATACGGTATGACGAATTCCGCACAGAGCAGACTTTTCAAAACACAAGTCAATGTTCATAAGATTACAGAAGTGTGCATCTCAAATTTTAGCCAAATTAGATTCTCACAGATGGTGGTTTGCAGGAACTACAGACACGGTGGAATTAGACTGGATTATGATCTCTGATCAACTCTATAATTACCACAAATCGCGAGATTTCCCCAGGAAAGACTGAAAGCCTGTAAATGCAGCATGAAGATGAAAGTCGAGGTGATTTCTCCAGCTGCTGTATATGCACGTACATCTTTCTGTGAAGACGTCTCTCAGATGCTGCGTTATACTACCAAAGTTTCATGTGTGTTACTCTTGGACTCTTCCTCTGTTTTCCTCTGTCCCCTCCCCCCTTTATCTCCCCCTCCACAGCAGGAGCACATGTAGACATTTTATGAGGTGTTCAACAACCTCACACAATGCATATAATTATCTGTAACAGCTCACAGATGGGCGATCGCTCTGCCACATCAACATGCTGTATAATCCAATTTCAGTGCACACATACACACCTACAGTACGTATGGAGAGTGCTTGTGTAAATGGCTGCAGCTCGCTGAAAGGATGCCACGGGCGAGAGCAGTCACGGGGAATCCAGCTCCCACGTGCTCCAGCTTCACTCAGCACTAAAGAGAATACTGGGAGCAGAAGAGCAGAGGTCTAATAAATCACATGTCGACACATGAACAAAGACGAGAGCAGGTTTATGCGTACGCTCAAACACTGAAGCAGCACAGTTCAAAATATTGCAGTGCTTTCTTTTAGTGCATAAATATAGGACTCACAAACGGGTTAATGCAAGGAGACAGTGTTGTACATAAACACAGGAACACACAAGCTTCCAGACATTTCCTGGCAAACAGACCAGTACTTGAGATGACAAATGCATAATGACAAAGTAACACTGTGATGTAACCAGTGAGTGAAATAGGCCCTTTTCAGACCAAATCAGGCGTTGCGGCAAATAACTGCAGGGTGGTGCAGTGCTGTGTGGGTGAGGGGGTGGTGGTGTGTTTATTTGTGTTGAACAATCTGAAAATAACTTTTTATTTCACTGATTCACTGGCTTTCTTGGTTACCGACATTCCCTCGCTCTCGTTTACCGTCCTTGTCACTCACCCACAGTGCTCTCTTTCTCTCAAACACAAACCAAAGGAAACTATTGGTGTCACTATTTTGCAGCATAGTCATAGAAGCTGGGTACATGAAATAAACACAGCTGAGAGAGTATCATAGCATTACTTATGAATCCACCTGGATAGTGCTCAGTCAGGCAGACTATGGGTAGGTTAAGCGGTCTGATCATCAGATTGGCCGGACTGGTTCAACTTCTGCTGTTTGGCAGACCATGACACACACAACACAGTACGTCCATTCAAATGAATAGAAAAACCTGCGTTTTCACTGCAGCATTGAATTTGGTCTGAATCAGGAGGCAACACTGCCTCCACAATAAGAGCACATTCATGACATTCATGATCCCTGATCCTCTGACTTTTCATCTTGCATGATCACCAGGTCAAAGTCTTGATGGGTCCAATACTTTATGATCAAATACCTGCCTACGTAAAGCTGCAAGCATGGCTGTAGACTCTTAAGGGGTGAGTATGCTTCATCAGAACAATCGCACCATCCCAATGTCATATTTGAGCCTGGATCCAATAATTTCTGTAACTTTCCAGCAATTTGAGATTCACAGCCACTTCAAATTCAATTTAGTCAGGTGCACGCAGATATGAAAGGAGTCAGAGTTTCTCCTTTTTCATTCTTTTTCACTGCAGAGTGTTTCCTTTCTCCTTCCTCCAAAAATCATTTGGTTATATACACAAGGGCGACACACCACCTTCTGCTGAAACAGGCTGTTTGTAGTTCATTGACACAAGAGTAGCCTGAGTGACTAATGTGACTGGCTGACACTTTTCTTGATCAGTCATCAGTATGAACCTGCTCCTGTCCCTTAAAGAAATACTAAGATGTAGAAGAAAGCTCTAAATAGCCACAAAACAAGAGTTCGGATGTTTTTAGCTGATTGCAGCAGTTTGAATCTCTGTCCACAATAATGCAGCAAGACATGATGGCTCTTGTTATCAATCATTCATGATCGGTAGAAGAGGACTAGAATAGTATGCAGTGGAATCTGCTCAGCAACAGCCACGAGGAAGTTCTGCTCACTTGGAAGTCTGAAGGTATGTGAAGTATGTGTTTGTTCTTTCACTTCCAGTTTACAGTCATTAAGAAAACACTCATTAAAAGCTTTAACAGTCAACTACTGTTCTCTTCTTAATTAAGTTTTTATAATCAGCCCCATTACATTTTTAAAAAGGGATAATTTGATTATAATAGCATTGTCAAGGATTACTTGATTACATTTTTGATTATGAAACTTTTACCATTGTTGTGTAGCAGCTGGACTTTAAATGCAGGAGACTTTGGTAGGCAGAGGTTAGGTGCAGACCAAACAGCAGTTTCTTTCACCCACACTGATGATATATTAACAATACATAACTTCCAGATCAAATATTATGGACCACAGGCAAAATGTGGCCCTGACAGCAACGGCTCTAGAAACTGGCAGCCTTATATAGCCTGCTACTAGGAATGACCTGGACCCTTCCACAGTACAGGGGAATCTGCCCCTCACCTGACATCAAGATGTACATACCTTCAAAAACACGTACCTTCAAAAACGTACCTTCAAAAACACATCTAGACTATTCTACTGGCAGTTAGACTGCATGATCTTACTTTGTGTTACACATTACAAAAGGAATCATAGAAACTCTAATGAGCAGATTAAATTACACTCCCCCCCTACACTAATTATTACATGGTATCTCCTGGAACCCTTAAATTGGTGCACAGGTAAACTAGGGACTCTTTTGGCCAACACACCCTAGAGAAGAAGCACAAGACCGGTCAGTGAACACAAACATTTCACTTGATGATGTTGTACAGTCTGTTCTTCTTTTGCTTTAAATGTGCTACAATGAGCACGCAGTGTAGAAGCTACCAAACTGAATGCATCTTTGTCTTCAATCAATCCCACAAAACACACACTGTCCACACGCGCAACAATTTCAACGAAACATTCAGCTCTTTGGTCTGATCTCTTACTTCTCAATTGGCATTTCAGCTGTGTTGTGTGGGTTTCAGTGTGTTTTCAGAATGCTGCACGTTGTGTGGATGATTTTTATAATTTGCTCGCGTTTCATCTATTTCCATTAAGTTGAAGTGCTTTAAGCTCAGTGAACCCGTGACTCGCTGCTAGAGAATCATTTGAACGTGTGGCATGTTACTGCAAGAAGTTAAGGAGAACTACTGATGCTCAACATTTGTCTGATTGAGATGAACGGCTTTTTCCTGTTGGCTCAGTAGAAGTCTGCTTTGTGCATCAGTAGAGTGGAAAATGAGCCTCGATCGTCCAAACAGTCTAGACTGTCGCTGACATACTCACCCCTTAATCTAACAAGCAGATGAGTACACAGCAAAACACACGCACACACAGAAAGAAATTATTTTCACAGGAATAAGGAGCACATTTATATAGACAGAGACTCATACTAACACTACAGCTCTGTCGCCTAAAAGTTTTTATACTGCTGGTTTGCTTTGCCAGATATTTTTGTATTAGTCACTGCATCACATCTCAGGTCTGAGCCAGCATTGCTGTTTTATATATTTAACTGAAACCAACTTTCATGAACCTTAACTTAATGCTTTAAAATACATTGACATTGCATATTTACATATATTAAATAAACCTTTCCTACTGTTGTTCACATGAACTGTGGTACTGATTGCTATTCAAACAGTTTAAAGTAAAGTTCAGATGAATGTTGCATTAAATATGTTAAATGTTGACCTGAGGATGGCATTAGTTTATTAGTCAGAGATCAGCAGCAGTGGGCAGACATCTTTTAAGCCTTGATAAGCTTTGCTCAACAACATGACAGTTTCTTCAAAATATTTGCTGATCAGCTGGATTGAAACTGTATTTTTACGATACTAGGTCAAGCACAGACACGTAAAATACAATACAAAGACCTGAGTGAATGTTAATACCTTTACACCTTTGAATTTCCTGCCTGTGACTCGAACAAACACCACGTGCCCTTCAAAAACAAACACACCACAGGATCAGCTGTAGTTAGCCTTTGTTTGGCTTTGAGCTTATGTAATGGAGCCAAACATGAAGAGGTACACTGGAGAGGATCACTTTACTCTTTACGTACAAAAGCAAATACTTAAAGCTAATATCTACTGAAGCTAATCAAACAAAACAAAATGCATCAACTTCCCTCATTTACAACTAGTTAGTGTTCAGCTACATTTCCCATGATGCTCACCTCACCAGAACACTTGTGAAATTGTATTTCTATTTGTTATATGTGCAACCAGCATGAGCATCTACATGTCTTGTAGCTGCATTGCATCTTGGTCTATTGAGGCTATTCTTAATCTCTCTAATCGAATACTTTTGTTAATTGTTTAATCTAATAATTCTACTTCAGTATCAGTTTATTGGAGTGTGAGGTCAATATAATTTTTAAAACTGAGAGCCAAGCTCTGTTTATAGATGCAAAAGTCCATCATGTAAATCATGATCAAAAACCAACATGCGTAAAGCATAAATCTAGCTTAACACTGAAAGAAGGCAAATTGAAGAGACAAAGACAACCAGACAATGAACCAACCATCAATCTTGTGCGGTTTTGCAGTGCAAATGTCACATGAGTCTTGCCTTTTCTTTCTCAAAGAAAACAGTTTGTCAGGAGAAGACAAACTGGTTGTCTCTGTTGGCATGTTTGTCTAAATATCCAATGGCATTGTTTAATGTGGACTGAAGCCAGTTAGCCTTATTTGGTAACTTCCACTACCACGAGTCCTCTGAAATGTTGAATGTTAAAGGGACAGAAGGGACAAATCTATCTTATATCATTGTTTGAAGGATATACAGAGCTCTGATGTACTTCAGTCAGCCAGGAACACTGCTGTGGGAAACATTAAAATGCCTGAAGTAGAGACGCTGTTTGTCCAAGACCTTTTTTGTCTATAGGATAAAAATGATGCACAACAGTTGCTGCATCATGTCAGTTTATATATTTTGCAAAGAAAGCAATTTTTAAGTTTCCAGCTGCTCTTCATCACTTGTGAAATACAACATCTGCTCTTCTTCTTGCTGTCACTCCTCTAATCTCTATTGCTCATGATTTTTTGTGATTTGCTGCCCAGATGTGACTCTGCTTTCTCTGTCGCAACAGAACCTTCTTTGTTTGACACACCTGGAGGAGGAGAGGAGGAGAGGAGGAGAGGAAGAACAGAAGCCACAGGTCTTGACCATCAGCGCGCGCACACACACACACACACACACACACACACACACACACACACACACACACACACACACACACACACTCTCAGTCTCATAAGGTCCTTTTGTCCTCGAGTTTCAGGACCAATTATGTTCCTAAATTACCTTCCCTGTAATCATGTCATTAGTGTGTGTGGTTCCTTGGTGCCTCAGCAGCTTTTGTCGTCGTGACTTTATAAATGTTGCAACGTCAGTGTGGTGAGGAGAGAACACCGTACAGAGCCTGGCAGTCACACACACACACACACACACACCGGTCTGTCAAACATGAATAGCTTCTGTGTTTTTGGAAACGGTCTAGATGGACAAAGGGTGAAGGATGGCCTGTGTGTGGATGATGATGATAATGATGGTGATATATGTATAAGCTAAAGAAAAAAGGCACTATCCTGGGAGATAAATGCTAACATGCTCATGATGCCAATATGCTGACGATCATATTCACTATATGAATGTGCCTGATAGCATTAAACACACAGTACAGCTGAGTATGATGATGGTATTGATATATCAGAGGATCACCAAAGTTATTACAGTTTATCCTCAGGGGAACATGTATGAAACTTCATGGCAATCCGTACAATATATTTCGCTTAAAATCACAAAACATCAACCATGGGGTGGATCAACACAATGAGCTCAACTGGTAGTGTGCGCCCATGTACAAAGACACAGTCCTTACCGCAGGGGCCCGGAGTTTGAGGCTGTGGCTCTTTGCTGCATGTCATCCCTGTCACTAAAGAAAGAGATTGTGGAGATTTTCTGGCAACCCACCCACAGTTCATTGTATAAGTAAGAACTTTGGTCTACTGGTGTGACTAGAGTTAAAGTTGGAGGATCACCAAAGTCTGCAGGGTTCTGACTTCTTTTTCATCTTCTGGTGACCATCAATGTATGTCATCTATAACTGACCAACTAACTGAAACTGCCATCCACAGAGCCATACTGTGAGCTCGTTCGACATTCATTCATACGTTTCGATTGACTGTTTTCTACAACAATTGCCAATGCAGAGTATCTCTTAGCGATTCACCAGTTCCTGCAAAACCACCAGCTAAATCACTACGTTGGTGTGCCAAATCTGGTAGCCTGGTTCAACCCAGGTAGGAATACACTTCCTTTAATCCAGCCCAGACACCTGGATACACCAGCCACTCGTATTTGCGATCTCATTCTTCCAGTCGTTACCCAAAGCTCATGACAAAGGTGGGGATTGAAGTGTATTTACTCTCAGCTAACTCTTGACCATGACCAATGCAATGCTTGCAACTGACACCGAGCCAATCCGTGATCAATCTCCATCTGATATGTGAACCAGACCTCAAGATGAACTCCTTTGCCTGGGGCAGCAAATCACTGAAGGTAACACAGCGTTTTCCACCTCCACCGTCACCTTAGAATGACTCCCTCCACCCTCTTCACACTCGGCTTCAGCCGGTAACCCTTTTAGTAGACTAAGGTATGAATGCTATGACACTTTAATCCTGGAAACTTGGCTGGCTAACAGTGACATCAGTAGTTTATTAGATTACAGCTAATTAGAAGGCCACGGTAGGTATGAAGGCACCAGTGTATCCTCATGAAGCACTGGCCTAAGGCAACATGTTAGAGAGGCAAGCTTCTGCCTGCAGTGTGGACAGCTTAAATGCACAATGCACATTTTAAATTAGAACAAGAGATCCACTGATGCTTGAAACATATGAAATAGTTACTCCATTGTTGCAGTTTGAAGGTATTTTAAAGCCATCATCAGGAGCAGGATCACTCAGACATTCAGGAAGTTCAACGTCATGGTGATTTGAGATGGCTTTTCCTGCTCCTCCAGGCATCCTAATCCTGGAATTTGGCAGGTGTGTGTGGTAAATACATCTGTCTAATTCAAATCAGTCTGAAGATCAGTAACCACCGTGCAGACACACAAGGTTAGAGGTCAACAGAAAGTCAACTGAAGATCTCATCAGACAGTATGTGCAGTGGTCTGTAGCTCATCTTTTCCACAGGTATGTATATTAATGAGTACTGCAGACATTTTCCAAATAGTTTGAAACTCATTCAGGAATTTTCCTACAAGAGAAAATGAAACTCCAAAAGTTCCTGGTTTCAAGATTCTCTACCAGATTAATATTATACTTGTTTTCACCCCTAACTTAGACATATATCATGTTCTGTTCCACTCATTCTTACTTAACCCAATATAAAATCATAAACAGTGCACCAATTTGTCTGAATTAAACACAGATTTGTTTGTATCAATCAGTGTCATTGTCAGGCTATAGTCCATGAGTCATTGGCTCTTTCTGACAGAACCCAGCAACAAAAATCCTAAGATCATGACTAACATGGTGTTTAAAGTAGCATCCTGTAGGTGTGATAAGCACTGAAATAATTGTATGGTCACCCAAATGGAACCCCGAATTCCACCAGGCACGACACAGCCGCTGCAGCCGATTGCGCCCGTTCTAGACAATGATTGTGATTCCACCAGGAACTTTGTAACAAGTATCAGAAGTGACGCAGAAACATCTCTCCACTCTGCTCCATGGAGAATACCCAGCTGTTCTATTCTTGACAAAGCTGATCCTGGCTGGTATTTAGACACAGAAACGGCTAAGAGAATCCAGTTATTTTCAAAATGAAACACCCTGTGCGGACTCCTGATCTTAAAACCAGACAAAAGAGAAACTATTTAACCACATATCCTATTTAACTTGGTTGAAGCACACAAATCAAGGAAAATTACCAAATCTGAGCGATTTTACAGACAAACGCTCTGCCACATGGGGAATGGGCCAAAACAGCATTGCATCTGTGACGTCACAGATCCAAGCTCGGTGGATTTACGTGTAAAGTGTTAATGCCTCGCTGTCACCGCCTATATCACGATGTGTGGATGAACTCTATCGTGACTGGGCCTGTAGTGTGGATGTACTGTATATATGTTGCCCCCCCCTTTTCATCCCAGATTTGCCCTCTGGGCACACAAAGACTTACAAAGACACACTATTCCTAAACTACTGAGGCCTTTTGTGCCAAGACACTCTGACTCAGCTGCTCTATTAACTTTGACAGCTTACCAAAGATTCCTTCCTGTGATTTTAGCCTCTAAAGATAAAACTCATGTAGCTTGTACACATCCCCATTATACTGAGTTACAACGGCTCCACAGAAAGGAAAAGACAGACGTAAATAAAAAGACATTCACTGCTAAATGTGCAATAAGAGGAGCGTAGGTTGTTTAGCTCCAGGCAGTGGCACTCAGATGGTGAAGATTTAATGCGAGCTCGTATTTTCATGGCAAGTTCTTCTGTGCAAGAAAATGAGAGAGAAGGAGGGGAGGGGGGTTGTAATTAGGAGAAGAGCAAGACGCCAAGAATAGCTAATGCAGCAATTATAGAGGAAACAACAAAAAAGGGGAGGGGATGAGAGGGAAGCGGGGTGAGAGAGGGAGGGAAAGAGGGAGGAAGAGAGGGAAATATGCAGCAGATAGAGTGAAATGGAGAGAGAGAACGCCGGGGTGGGGGGGAGAAGAATTCAAGTAGAGAGAGACTATTTTTGGATGTGATAAGAGCAGGGAGTGTGGGGAAGAGGGAGATTTCACTGAGATGACCTGTAAAGATCAGGCAGATTGCTCAAATAGGACAAATACTTTCATTTTTTAAGCACCAAGGATTAAACTGAATAAATTAAAAATGTTTTTGTGTGTTGAGCAACATTTAATATGTAGAACAACAGTCATTAAAAGAAGAGATTCAGGAACTTTGACACAGAAAATGTAATGAATTAAAGACATGACATTTCAGACAAAAATCACGTTTAACCTCGTACACCAAATGACTATATTTATAACCACACACCACAAAGAGCCAACGTTCTTGTACAGTGTCACACCCAATGACACCTCGACATGAAGAAAGACATTAACATGTTAATGTTGTTTTTGTAAGTATGTAAGAGATTCTCTACATTAAGCCTGATTCGGTCATGACAACTGTACTGAGGGTGGCCACTTTGATTGACAGGTGGGTGCTGTTACAGGTGGCTTGTTTCAGCCCACCTCTGCTCCACCGATGATCCACATCTTTGACTATTTTTTATTTTTTATTTATTTTTTATTAACCGGGAGGCAGCTGAGGCAGGACGGTCTGACTACATTCTAAACTTCATGACTTTTGAAACCTGTGGATGACATAATGGCCACTATGTCCATGTTTTATACAGTTTATGTTTCAAACTCAGGTACCCTTGGTAAAATCTGAAGGAATAAAGCTTCTCAAACATTTCCATCCTGTCACAGAAGATCAACAATAAGAGCAGCAGAAGCAGTGAGAAAAGAAAGTCCTGCATCATCCTGACACATGAATGTCTGCACAAGGAGCAAAAATAACCAAGGTGTGTGTGTGTGTGTGTGTGCGTGTGTGTGTGCGTGTGCGTGTGCGTGTGCGTGTGCGCGCGTGCTACGGGATCCTCCTTACCTTCCACTCTGACACAGATGCCAAAAATATCTGTCATTTTTCTGCAGTGTTTAGACTGGGGCGGGGAAATCACCCTCATCTCCCTATGATTTGGCCCCTACTGAGGCTCCGCTGCAGAAAGATAATAGCTGGGTGTAATCGCAGTGTTTATTTGTGTGTGAGTGTGTGCGCTTCTGTACATATTTCAGTCCCCTGCTGTCAGACCTTCTGGCAGAGTAGATTACATTAGTGCTAGCCAGAGGGAAAGGGAAACCAAGGTGGACAGACAGACATGGCCTCCCAGGACCTCCAGCAGCAGAGTGCAAGATAAAGGAAGATAAAGACAAACATGTTCAGATACTGAAACATGCCCATTTTGGAAAAGATGTACATGAATACAACGCAGAGCAATGATGGGGCAAAAACTTGACCTTTCAAAGTGAGATAAAAATTGCATCCATGTTTGAAATAAAATCTCAGGGCATGTCGGGGCTTTTAACTTTTAGTCATAAACTGCACAATTGACCAGTTTCGGGACATAAACATAGCACACAAATATCCATGTGCTTGTCAGGACTCTTATCTTGGTTAATATATAAAAACTTGGTTGGTCATTTCTTTCACAGCCATATGAGCAAATGAACAATAACAGGTTCACAAAATAAGGAGCAGCCATCAGTTTAATGATATGACAGCGAGCATCAGCCCCCACTAGAGTGCCCCCCTCCTCTTGTGTAAGTGAGTGAGGAAATGTTTACACGTTGACAGGAAATGTCAAGAAGTGTCTAATTAAAGTTAAGTTTTATGGTCTATGAAATATGAAGGAAATATGCCTCTGCATCAATCAGTGCCTTTTCATTCTGCATTTTCACATTCTTCTCTGTGTCGGGTGATCAGTGTTTATTTCAGAAGTATATGTACTGTATATTATCCCATAATACTATTAAGCTTGAAATTCTCTCTACATAGCAAATATCTGTGCAAATCTGCTGCAACGTCAGGGTCATCAGGGTTTTTTTGCTTCACCTAAACACTGTGTGAGTGCACGCATTACACACATTACTATTTTAGGCACTTGCTTCACTTTTCTCCACTGAGTGAAGCACTGGAAATAAACTTCAGCAGAGAGGAGTAAACTCAAGTAAATGGAGGTCCGTTTCTCACAGTTCTGGTGTATCATTTTGTGTGGTCTCCAGTGTAAATCCCTGTACTGTAGTTAGTGGAGGCAGACACAAGAAGGCGGCACTCGGAAAGCCCCATGGGAAACGCACAAATTAGCTGCTTTCTAACGGGCTCATGATGTCATAGATATAAGTAATGTGTGTGTGTCATATTGTTTTTCTCTGCGGTCCGTTGTGGTGCTTTATGAAGGATGAAACTGAAAAGCAACAAGGACAAGTGTGGTGATCAATTTTCTTCTGCACTGTTATGTAATTCCAGATATTTGGGAATTAGAGCAGTTAAGTTGGATTTAAGGTTGTGCCTTAAGGGAATGCAGTGAAGCCACAAGAGCTGTGCACTAGGCAGGGCTTTAAATTCATTTCCATATAGTCACACTGAATTATTGTAGTACTCTAACACTCTAACATAAGAATCTTAGGGTTAGTCTCCTTTACCTGCGCAGACTGGAGAGGTTATCCACGATCGTAGCTTGTATTCTGGCTCAACAAACACAATCAACGCGTGGAAGTCTTCCAATGCCACAAAACGTAACTTGACATTAAATCAAGTAATGTGTGAATGAAAATGCCATGTGTCCCCATGTGTCAAACACTGTCCGTCACAGAGCAGGATATTCATCAGCAGGGCATCTGCCTTCTTTAACAAGAGCCAAACATTCATCAAAATGATGACATTGTGCTTATGGATGTTGACTGTGAGAGGAACACAACACACACACTTTCCAGAAAGCTAGTTTTTCAAGTGCACAGTACGCAAATTAAAAATGAGAAATACTGATAAATCTCAGGCTTATGGCTTTTCATGGAGAGGGAAGGAGAAGATGACCCACATCTGAACGCCTCATATGCAGGAAAAAGCTGAGAGGGAACTATAGACAAGAGATCTCAGGACAAATTAATCTTTCAGTCTGCAAAGATATTGAATATTTAAAAAAACAAAACAGAATCAGTGCCTGAGGTCTTCGGTGGATGTTTGTTTTTATCTAACTTAAAATGGTCAAACAACACTAATTCATATTAAATTTGTATTTACTGTTTGTTTTATGTTCAGTATTGATCTGCAAATTTGCAGAGCGACTTTTCTCTGAGTGCTTTTATTGTGGATATGCTATTATGTACATAAAGACATGCCATGCCTGAAGAATAGGTTAGCTACCATGGCTTTAAAGGGTTTGAAACCAGAGGGGTTCCCAGCCATGAGTTAAAGGCCTCTATAGTGGGTGATGGTCTAACAAGATTATTAGCAGGGTAAGAAAAAAAACAGTCTGCTACATAAAACTATATTTGTTTTTCTCAAATAGTTACTTGTTCCCAGTAAGGTACACTGTGGTTGATTACTTTTCAACTGAAATCCAAGCAACTCTTAAGACACAGAGCATTTTACAAGAGGTCAGAGGAAAACATTTGTAAAAGGTTGAAGTGTTCGGGAGAGATATTAAGACATTTATTGGATCCCATCATGTTTGAATAAAATCACTACGGTTGTTGTATGCAACAAAAAACCACATGTTTAATGTTAGATGAGCTCAATAGTGTTAGATAGATTTACGTCCAAAAAGGGCTAGAGAGCCAGACAGACAGAGGAGGTCTTTTATGTGTTGAGTGGACCCATCTGATCCTAAATGTGAGCAGTACTGGCCTCATTATGAGTGACAGACAGAGACACAGGGGTTAAAGGGTATGAAAAGATATGCCACCTTTCTTCCCGCACACACACACACACACACACACACACACACACACACACACACACACCATTCACAGGATCAAGGTCGCAGTCTATCCTTTGTTTTATATGGCTCATTAATGCATGGTGCCGTTTGACTTCACACACACACACACACACACACACACACACACACACACACACACACACACACACAGACGTTCTCCCACATATCTCGTCTCACACCCATCACCCTCACCCTCAAACCTTCTGTTCATCCCCTCTGTTATGCACTGCTGGTATGGCCTCTGACCTCTAGCACACACACACAGACACTAACTGACTGTCTGAGCCCCCCCCCAATCTCTGTGCCCTTTCCTCTCAGAAGTCCCCTTGGATTCCCATATGGCAGCCACTTCCTGTCCTGTCCTCTCTCCCAGTGTGCTTGATGCACTCACCTTTTTATCAAGTCCTCATTGGAAAAGCTGCCTTTGTGTGATTATGCTGTTTGAAGCCAGCAGACGGGAAGAGGAAGGAGTCCCTTTAAATCCAGTCGATCAACTCTGCAGATGATCTGCTTGATGTCACTCTGCAGGCTTCTTTCTTTCCTCACACAGATCTACAGCACACATACACGCACTGCAGCTACAGTATACACAGCCCCCTGAGCAAACCAGTCTATTACACCTGAGTCTTTTGTTCATACTTGTTGCCTTCACTTCTGTCTGTAAGAATAGACTTCTGTTGCTGCTTGCATACATATACTTTCTCTTTTGAGTACATGAGTGTGTTCACACTGTCAGTTCCATTCAGTGTACTATGAGTATCGGGAAGGTGCACTCATAATGATCAAAAAGTTGAGGGTGGACCACCACACACTTCTCACCCTCAATGGTCATCCTTTTGGCTACGTAACGGAAGGGGAGGGACCACGGGCATTGTGGAAATGGCAGGCGACGAAGCTGCTGAAGCTGAAGAGGGGCCGTGGTGAATATTGCTATAAATTGACTTGTATATGTGCAGACAGGATTAAAATCACCCCACCTCCCCTACACACATAAATCCAGTTCAAAAGGTGCTTTAAATAAAAATTAAGAGACCAATCCTAAACAGGCAATTCTAGGACTATATATACAATAGCCAATAGTTTAAATATGATTCTATTCAAATGATCACATTTGGGATATAGTGATGGGGTACTGTTGGCTTGTCTGCCTGATCATGCTGCAGACATTTCAATATGATTTCACAATAATTCCAGGAATAACTTGGTGACTTCATTGTTATTGTAACTAATGGAAATAAAGTTACAAAAAACAAAACATAAGATTGAAATTCTAATGAAGCGAACCTTTAACATCCCTCCGCTCCGTGTGCTGAATGATTTCACAGATCAAATACTTGGTGCCTGCTCTGCAGCTGAACGTGAGTCCAAATTCTGACAAAATGTCTCATTTTCATTTTAAAGTGATCCAGCAGGCAGTGATCAGTCTCTTAATGTCTGTCGCTTGTTGGAAACTTGGCATTAAATGTGCAATTAGAAAAGAGAAGATGTATTTCTTCCTCCATTTATGCGCACTAAATATTCTGGATACATCTGTTTAAGGGCTTATTCAGGATCAGATGATTTTATGAATCTTCATAATCACTTCTTGGACATCCCTGTTTGAATAAGTTTGGTGGTCACTCAGTAAGATCAGCTGCCAATTACATTAGCCAGCACCATAAAAAGGTGGGTAAACTATAAATGTCTGCTGCAGCTTTCACGCTGTAAAAAAGGTGAATAAAAAAATAAACTCCAGACTCAAAAATATGAAACTAGAACCACTGAAGCCACGTCTGTTCTCTGCTTCACGAAATGTGAGAATTTGCTGCTTTTATTTGTTTTATATCTTCTTACATGTAATGTTTGTTTTGTTTTTTTTTACTGTTGGTTGGACAAACATAAATTGAAGTTGTCTATGGAGCCCATAGGGTTAGCACACAAGAAAAAAATATGACTTTAAACATGAATAAATAATACTGTCATTTAAATATTTAAGATAAAGATGAAAACAGAAGCTTTACCTTTACCACCAACCAAATAAAAATGTATTTTAAGTCGTGTGTTTAACACCCACACAACTTTTCATTTTCCTCTTCATTCCTTATAAACAAGCAACCATTATTTACCATTTGCCACCCGTAGCCGTGATGTTTCTGAAGTCCACACCACAGTGTAAACGCATGACAGCGTTCATGTGAGGTGTGTGTGCCCCTAACTGTCATATATAATGACACCAGAGGTCCGTTTCACAAAGCAGGTTTATTGAAAACTCAGAGTCTGTTAACCCTGGAATCATGGAAACTCAGAGTTTCCTATCTCAGAGTAGATCAACTCAGAGTTCAGGATTTGACTCAGAGTTTGTTGAACCTGCTTTGTGAAACAGACCGCAGCCCAACAGTGGCATGCCTTCACCATCCTCGGAACAAAAAATTCAGCTCACAGAACAAGACTGAATGATACTCATCAGAGGGGATTTAAAAGTTGATATATCAAATCCATCCGTCCATTTTCAATAACTGCTTGTCCTTATTAGGGGCCCAGTGGCTGGAGCCAATCTCTGCTGATACTGGGCAACAGGCAGGGTACACCCTGGACAAGTCACCAGTTCATCACAGGGCTGACACACAGAAACAAACAATCATTCACACCTATGGGATATTTATTAATTAGCCTGAAACCTAAGTGTGTGAGGAAGCCAGAGTACCCAGAGAGGACCAACGCAGGTCCCAGCTGACTGAAGGGTTTGAACCAGAAACCTTCTTGCTGTGAGGCGACCCGGGTAAACTAAAAATCTGACTGGAAAATAAATAGCTGTACTTCATATACACCACACTACACCACTGCAACAAAAGGTCACATGCACAGGTGAGAGAGTGAAGGATAATTCATCATGAATGTCCAGTACTGATCCCAGATACTCTAAAACCTCAAGATACAAGATGTTTCCGCTCAAATCTAACAAGTTTAGGAAAAAAAACATCCACAGCATACAGGAAGAGAAAAAAAAACAGGAAACAGAAATCAAAAGCCAACAATTGTAGATTTAGCTTCTGGTGCCACATGACTTCATGAACAGAGGAAGGGCAAAACAAATCATTAGACAACAGTACACAGTGATAAACACTGAGGTCCTAAGTTTAGATCAGAGGGTCAGTGTTTGCAGGACTGTTGTCCGTCCAAACCACACAGACACAGTCACTCGGTCATCATGGCTAAAAATAACAACCTCAGAGACAATAGGAACACAATACACACAAAACACACGCCGGCGTACACGTATGCAGATGCAGGCAGACATACACCAGCTACCTTAAACAATAAGACAAGGCGGCTTTAAAATAATACGAGTCCTCTGAATGCATACACACTTCCTTACATGTCCAACCTTGTTTAGATCCCTGCTTTGTGTGTGTTGCATTGTTTGTTTTTCCAGCCACCAGCTGCCTCTGGAGACAGTCTGAAAAGAAATTCTTTATGATTCATTGTGTTTTTTCCTGTGTGCACTTTCATATGTGTGTGTGTGTGTGTGTGTGTGTGTGTATGTGACTACATTCATGTGTGTGTTTGCTTGTTTTTGTGCTTTCCACTTCCCATCATCCACCTCCTGACCACAACCGCTCTCCAGGCTGTCTACAACAACAGCACTAATAACTGCTATTTGCCACAGTGTAAATAGTACACTTTTGACTTGTGGTGGAGACACAGTCATTCCTCTGGCTGACAATAATGAAGCTCACACAGTCACCCAGAGGTTGCCTTTGAGGTATACTGGAGTCAGTGTGGTGATGGGAAACGTAGCCTGCAGTGGAATCAGGCACCTGAAGATAAAATAAACTGATTGAAGCACATGTTTTAGCACCTTAAACAACAACGTGAAGTGGTGTTCATGGGTCCAAGGTTTTAATAGCTGAAACCAACATGCATACAACCTGTGCAGACCCAATTAGGAGGTCTTGGTTACCAGGAACCTAGTGGCCTCTAGTGCAAAGGTCAGGAGACACTGACATTATAACCCAAGAAAGGTCAAAGTCCTACAAGAGAAAAAGAAACAGGGCAAAGAGGAGTTTGACTCGGGGTGGAAGTGACTTAAACTAAGACAGTTGATTCCTTATTAAGGACCCAGAACGGATCAAGGCTGGATTAAGTTGCTGGAGGGGCCTGGGGTAAAGTTGAGCTGTGGGCTCCTTGTTAACCCTTAAACTAGCTCCACTCAGTGTTTGGTGTGTGCCCTGGTGCCTTTAAATCCCAGCAGAGAACAAAAAGCAGCTTCATTACATTCTGCCCAGGACCCCAGAAACCAACCAGTGCTCAGTGCTGAACCAGTCCTCATCTGGAATTTAATGGACTCCAGGTTTGCTGCACATCAGATTGTGGTCGTTTCACAATACTGTTGATGGATTTCACCATCTTAAGTCCTTGTACAGTTTAAAATGTGTTCTTATATAAAAAAATGAAAAAGCCGGAAAAACACAAGAAACAAACTTTAATATATGAGTGCTCTTTCTGTCTTCAGTTGTCACGTTTGCTGCTGGTTCAGACTCAGTAGTAGTTAGTATTCACGAAAACTTGTAGCTGTGGGAAGTGACTCAGAGAATAAAGCAGCTTGGAAATGACTGCAAAGACTTGCCACAGTGCTCAAGTTTTTTGATTTGCTTCAGAAAAAACCAAAACCAACAATGTTTGTCTCTCTGTACTTTCTGACTTCCCTATCCTGTCTGTGGCTCTCAGCTCTAAGTCTGCTGATTTCGACCAGAAACATAAATGTTTAAAAATATGCCACAAATATATAGTTTCATTTTCAGTTCTGTGTTCAGGTGAGCTCATCCTATGACACACTGCCTTTAATTTCTGACAATAATTCAATAAACTCGTCAGTGCCAAAATGTCAAAAGCACAAAGATGAACTAGGTGTCTGTGGGAAAGTTGTCAGACAACCCAACAAAAGAGCTGTAGTGTTGACCACACAGCTCATATTTACGTTCCCGCCTCATCACGTGTCTGTTAAATACTTCACTGTAGTGCAAGATGTTTGGAATGACTTGTCCCAATGTATTTTGGGTTTGTGCACACAAACACAAACACAGCTAGAACAAACTCTACTACACCCCTATACGAGCTACACCACCCGTGGCCTCTCTTATCCTGACCCGTCCTGTCTTGTCTTGTTTCATCACGTGTTCCCGCTAAACTGTTTAACCTGTGCATGGTATCCCATGTGCAAACACACAGATGAGGGCCTCAGCAAGTCATGCATCACCTCTATCCTTCATCTTTATCCTCCACAACAACAAGAGTATCAGCAAGTTCTGTCCTGTCCCCAGATCACTGCAGCTATATATAGACCCGAGTGTGAAGATTGGTGTACAGATTATGAACAAGTAAAAAGAAAACAAAAGAAAAGAAGTGTGAGCAAGTAGATTGCACAGATAAGAATGTTTTTCTCAGAATTTCAGCTGAATGCTGAGTCCAAACCTACAGTGCGCCCGCAGTCTTAAAAAATACATCTAAGATCAGAATCTTCAGCATTCAGCTAGGATAGAGGTGATGCATGAATCGGCTATAAAGTTATGACTATGCTGAGATTGACTTTAGCAATCAACAATAACAATCATGGTTGGCATCAAGGACAGCATCGCCAAACAAATCAACCTGATTAGTGACATCAGTACAGTCAACTAACCAACTAATATCATTTATTTTAACTCCCCTCATTTCACACTTGTCAAAATCTTGTCACTATCTTTACCATTCACAGGCAAAAACATCCACCATTTTGTATATTTGTAAAGATATACTGTTAACCTGCAATAGTGTACACAAAAAAGATGGCAATAGATGCAGACTTAGAATGTCCTATATCAAAGACAGAGGCCAAATTCCGAACATTTTCTAACAATGTGGCGTTTCACTTTATCTTCCAGTCACAGAGTGGTTTAGTGCTCATCCCAAGATGGTATCACTTTTCTTCCACGTTACTCTCCCAAACCCAGAGAGGAGTTCTTTTCCTTGTAGCGAAGGCGAGTTTATGACCACCAGCCACATGAACAGATGTCCGTTTTGGACACGCTGAATGAGAGAAAAGTTTCTTTCCCAGATGGATTATAATTCAGTTCATGGCAAAGGACACACAAATCAAAACAATGCAATTTGGACCATAATGTCAGCACTGTGTGTAAGTTTGTTCATTGATTCACTCTATTTTTTTAATCCATTTTGGATGCCTCTAATCTCACACACCATCGTCTCGCCATGGTTCCACATTCACCAAACATTTATCACAGTCTTACGTGTCTAAAATTGAATTTGCCACTTATTTTATTAGAGTAATCTTGCAGACATGTGATCATTGTTGTGCCTTAATGTAAAGGTGTTTTAAGGACAGTGGTTACCACATTCAAAGATGTGACCCCTTTTCCTTTCTATGAAATTTGCTCACTGTGCACAGATTTCACTGTTTTCACAGGTTTCCTATCGTTTCTGTGTTTTGGGGTTAATGCAGCATGCACACTAGAGTCCCTCTTCAGTCTTCCTGTACATAAATGGGATTATGTTATTTAATGTACATCTCTCATAGATTATCTGAATGCTATGGGTCAAATTCTGAATATACATGTCATTTTGGGGTGATCGTAACCCCCTATGGTTCAAAACCTCTCGAGAGGATCTCATACATGCGAGGCATGCACTCTACCACTGATCCCTTTGATCCAACCACATCCATTTTGTTACTTCTAACCTCCAGGATTGTGTATCCCTGGAACAATGTGGAAGGAAAGCAGCTGATAATGTCCTATAAAATAAGGAGTGTCAGAGCCAACAAGCTCTATAAACTGCTAAGTGTAAGCTGAAAACAAGCCTCAGTAAAACAGCTGGTCACTGTTGTGGAGAAATTGCTGAAGTCAAAGGTCAATGGTGAGGTCAGAAAGGAAGAAAGTGTTCAGGAGCCTCTTAAGTCTTATGCTGTATTATTTATTGACGCTTGGCCAAGGAGAATTAGAGACACTCTCAAAGTTCATCAGAAGTGCCTGAGTCAGTTTCACATTCTGCCCAACACATCCTGGTGGATAGACTTTAAACCCCAATAGAGAGGGGTACACACACAATGCTTGCACTACTATCAGTTTATTGTGGTTTGGCTCTGCACATGGGATTAGTTAAAACAAAAAAAAAAAAGAATCAATACATTTGTGCGTATTCCCACATACAACTTGCGTGATGCACATGAGCATGCAGTTAGATGCAGTACAGAGGATAAACCCACACCCAGCCAGCACCCAAGGGCCAATATGAGCCTGACAAACGGAAGCACTGGACACTGGAGTTTGTGGTTATAGACAATGCTCATAACTGCATCCGCATACTCAACAATTCTTATGAAGATAGACTGTAGGTTCAACAAGGTCCCCAACAGCAGCGCTTGGCTGTGCAGTGTTTTCCTGCTGAATGAGTTGGTAGCACAGGCAACAGACACTACAAAGAGCTCAGTCCTGAAATATGCTGGAAACTAGATCATTACCACTTTCCCACTGGTACAAAACTGTTGTGGTTGTACAGTATACCCACTATGTTTCATTCATGAGAGAAAGAACCAGAACATTTTGTTGTGCATGGAACAGGAAAGTCCAGTACTGCATGTTTCAAATCATTAAGAACAAAGCATGGCGTTCAAACAGGCGTGTGTTTATTCTGGGCTCATTCCAAACCCTAGCAGTAGCTGTGTTTTGTCATCATTCCACACAGCATAACTCACAACTTAATAATGTAATATTGAACTGATTTCACATTCCAACAAACTAATGACTGTATTAGTTCATTATACTACATCTAAACAATTGAACACATACTTGCACACATACTAGTACAATACTAGTAAACATGGTGGGGAACTCTGTCAGGTGTGTCATTTTGATGTTCTTTATATCATGAGTCACCTTACCAATCCTTGTGCCATCATGTCAGGGCTAAAGCACTGACGTTGTTCTGAAAGAAAAGATACACCTATGACTTATTCATTAGGAATTTTATTTTACCTGTAGGCCTATTTCTCTTTTTCCCATGAAACCTTTTTAAGATAACAATTGTCAAGAGCATCACAATTTTTCTTTTTATTCATTGAGAAGACAGAAAAGTAACAGAATGGGTGTGGGTGTGTGTCATGTACTGTGGTTGCAATATGCTTTGAATTGTGTGTTTATTAATTAAGAAAAACTGTTTCATTGATGCAAGAAGGATTAACTAAACAGGCCTACTAGGAACCGTGCTGTGGCCTTCTTATTGTAAATGCAATCAAACAACTCAAAAAGACACAAAGCTACCACAAAAAGACACAGAGAGACACAAAGCGTTCACAAAAATACACACAAAGCCATCACACAGAAACATAAAGCTACCACAAAGATATGCAAAACAACAACAAAGACACATGAAATTATGTGTCAAAATAAGTAATATCAGAATACCTGTTACATTTGGATAATATTTCCAGTCCAGGTCTCAAAAACTATTACCTCAGCTATTTTTGGGGTACCTTTTTATCAATAGGGAATGATCATAATTTATCATGATTTGTTATTTTTTCATTATTAAACATTAAACAAAGTCTACCCTTGAAGGTGCTATACTGTGTGTTAACAACTGCTGAGGGAGTTGGCCTAGATGCCTTGTGTTAAGGCATCATCAAGTGCTGCCAGGACAATGAAGAGCCAGATATCACAGACAGGATTACCAGTCCTTGTATGACATGAAAAGTGGAACTCTCTCCCTTAAGAATGTCAAATCTTCTTGATGTATTTCACACCTGACTGAAATATGATCACAAAGTGGTGATTCTCATCACTCAGATTCTTAACCCTAACACCACAACTAACCCTAACCCCCAGATGCAGGATTGTCCAGCAGGGTTGGTCAAAACATTCTTGCCGTGTAGGAGGTTTCCCCGTGCAGGTTTACATCACAGTTTGAAGCCAAGAAGCAGAAAAGGTTGGAGAGCACATATCTCTTTACACTGCTGTCTTTGTTCTGGCATTTCTGGCAACACATAGCACCCAGCTACTACTTTATTAGTCATCAGCAAGAAGCCCAGCTCAAGAAGATCCTGCCAATTATCTGCCCAATCATCATATTCACACAAAAGATTAGATTGCTATAAAATATAAAATAATTGAAGAAGGGCTGAAGTCGTTGCCATAATATTAGCTGGCTGCTATGTCTTGTGTTGTTGCACTTGCTTGATGTTTAGCTGAGTAAAGTTATAATACCACAGTGACAGGGGATATTACTAATATACCAAATTCCAATACCAAAATACCAATTCCTAGATAAAGACGAATTTTAAAAAATGTCTGAAATATTTATAAACTGAATGGGTTACCCTAAGTTAACAACATAAGTTCAAGTAAATGTTGCCCCTCTTAGCAGTTGTGGCCCTAAGCAACCGCATAGCCCACTTATGCCAGCTAGTAATTTTTTTTCTTTCTAAAATTCATAAATGTCTATATAGTAATTTATACATATCGTAATTTCTTCTGTTCTTCTGTTGTTGGCCTCTCAACGTCTGCCCAATAACTCGTGATCGGCTCACAAAGCTGTGTGTCTAAATATTGTTAACACCAGTGGCGTCACTAGGCCTATTTTAGGGGGGCTTCAGAATATGAGTTTAAACCAATAATCATATAAACTGTCATTATTCACTTAAATATGATCATAAATCTCATTTCATCGGGTACGGTAGAGAGAGCCCCTTCAGTGCGTCATTATACAATCCATTCCACTTTTTCATATAGAGAACGCCCACATCACTGAAATTCCAGTCCATGTTTTCCATGCGACCCTGCTCACTGCCGCTTGCGTGTTTACCTCTGAAGTACACAGAGCCGAACCTCACAGCGGCAAGAGCAGAGCGCGAACGCATGGGTGAAGGATGGACATTAGAGCCTTTTTCAAGAAAGTAAGCATTCATCACTGCTGGTAGTAACACTTAGCTAACAGCAGAAAAGTTCCATGTAATTAATAAACCAAAATGTTCCGTGTTTGAATCCCAGCTGGCCAGCTCTGAAAGTTCCTAGCTGCTGCTAGCTAGTTGAGATGACTTTATGAAGATGTTGGTAAGTCTAGGGTGGTGGTTAGAGAACAGTCTTCTCCTGTATAATGTTTCCATGATGATGAGTTATGAAACACTTGCCCTCTTCATTTTGTGCAGGTATGTATGGCACCTGCAATTGTTTTTATTTGTTTTTTAGCACAATTTAACTGGTGTTGTTTAGCTGGTAAAGCAGCTGAAGGTGTATGGAGGCGTCATCGTCTTAGATTAATCAATTGATTGACAAAGCTTTAATTGGTGCTCTGAAAAATTTTTCGGGCACGCAATAACTTTTCTCCTCTATGGGCTAAGCCACCCCAGTTTCTTAAACCTAGTGACGTCCCTGGTTAACACCCCTTCAATATCAGGGGTGCCTTCATGTGCTGGCTGGAAATCTGTTGTCTGATTTATTGTAACATCATATACCATGGTCCCCACTTCCACTACTATGCTGATAACATCCAGTTTTATATCTTAAATATAGATTTTCAGTACTCTACCCACCATTGAGTATATACAGTGTACAGAGTAGGATTTATATTTGACAGTCATGGATGATGTGCAATTGTATACAAAGCAGGCCACTAACCATCATTGCCTCTCAAGACCCCAGATTAGAGTTGTGGTAATTTCTTTGCTATATCAACCTTTGACATTGTGTTTACATAATGCGTCCTCCTTCTCACCGCATTACAGTAAACTTGGGCAGAAGTCTCATCATCTCAGGGCAGAAACTATGAATCAGGGAAAAAGATCAATAATTAGAATCAGTGAGAAAAAAAATGAAAGTCAAGGACATAGTGTATGATATCCGCTGGCTCCCTGATGCCTGTGTGTGTGTGTGTGTGTGTGTGTGTGTGTGTCTTGCACACATGTAAGTCTTGCAACCAAGGTCGACCATTGTCTCCATCCACATACCCATCTGCTCAGTTACAGGAAGTTCATGATTAATTCAAAAAAGTTCTGTAGGTTCAGTTGGACACAACTGAGGTCAGACAAGGATGTTCATAATATGTGTGTATATATATATATCTATATATATTATATATATTATATATTATATTATATATATATATTATATATATATATATTGTATGTCGGGTTTGTTTGTCATGTTTCTTGTTAGTTCTTGTGGTAGATGTGACTCCACAGGGTAAAGTCTTCCAAAGAAAAAGTGCATAACTGGAGACAAATGGATTCAGATGTTTCCGATGTTTGTAATTTCTGATCAATATCACAGGATGTAATTGTTTAAATATGAAGCAGAGTGCGGTGAGGTCATTTCTCTCTGAATTTGCACTCCCACTGAGCCAACACAGCGTTCCCATTCAAATTAAAGTTCAGTCTTGTTCTTCTTGTAATGTATAGTTTTCTGATTGTCTTTGTGTTTTGAATGGAAGGCAGAGGAGGAAGCAATGGGGTCTGGGGTACCACAGACACACCACAGTGACGTTATTGTGGAGGTCTGCAGACCATTAGTTTTCTCCAGCAAAACCACTGACTCTGAAAAAGATCACAGAAATGTTAACTCTCTGGCTTCCTGTCAGTCTCATCACTGTGAGCATGGTTTGAACCTGAGCAGGGAAACCGCATTGGATTTCAAGTCCAATGCATTAACCACCTGGCCATCACAGCTATATACTGCATTAATCATTGTCCACCCAATGACTAGTGATCAGATCACCTAATAATTCTATGGTCCAAAATCCCTCACAACTTTTTGCCTCATCATCAATAACTCCACTCTATCTCCCTCCACACACAATCGTTCACAAACTTCGTAGTCATCTTCAACATTCTCTCCTCCTGAAACTTTGATCCATGCCTTCATCACATCCAGAATAGACTACTGCAAAAGTATTTTATCTAGCACATCATCCAAACTCCACTATATCCAGTACTTTGCTGCCCATATGCTCACTGAAATCACATCACCCCTGTCCTCCACAAATTACATTGGCTCCCTGTCCCACAAATGATCCAATACAAAGTCTCCCTGACTCACAAAACCCCCTCCATAACCAGCCCTCCTGCTACCGCAGCGACCTGCTCCACCACCACGTTACATCCGCAGCCTCCGCTCCTCTGATGCAAACTTCCCGTCTCCACCACTCAAAACCAACTCATCTGGGGCAACAGAGCTTTTTCCATAGCTACCCCCTCCCTCTAGAACTCATCAGAGACTGCACCAACCTGTCTATGTTCAAAACAATGACTCAAAACTCACCTTAAAAGTGTTTTATATTTTCATTGTGTTGTTTATGATTTAACTCCTGTAAAGTCTCTTTGAATATCATGAAAAGCGCTCCGTAAATAAAATGTATTATTATTATCTTACAGTTCATATCATAAGTAGGAGTTTGGTTCCCTTTGGGATTTGTTATGTTATTTGCTGAGGATAAAATGTCCAAATGGAACATTCAGTCCACCCACTGATATCTGCTCGTTGCTTTTCAGTGCAGACGTGGGCAGGCGTGAAGACATCCAGGGAATCCCAGTATCCCCTCTTATGTATCTCTCTCTCACACACACACAGAAGTGCCAGATTGTTACTCACACTGTGTATCGTGATACTGAACTTTATGTTATCTTCTCTCGGCCTCTACAGCCTGACTCATGGGTTTGACTATCACACGCACCATCTTTCTCTCTTTGTCTCTCTGACAGTGTTTCTGTCTGTCTGTCTTTCTCTCTCCCAGTGAGTCACCCTGGCCTTGTTGTGCACAAAATTATCGTGCGATCAGATAACAATTTACCAACAATAATGTCTGAACACAATGAACAAAAATAGCACAGGGTCAGGAATAGAAGGAATAGATGATTTTCATAACATAAAACCAGACAGTAGGAATCAATTCATGTTTATATCTGCATGTTTTGGAAAAATTTTACTAATAATGTAAGTGAATATATACAACATGTAGTCATGGGCTGAACAGTACAATCTACTGCTATGGTCCAATGTTTACTGAGTATGTTTTGTCTTGTCTTGTCTGAAATCCCAAAGCCAGACTTTCTTCATCTTCAAGCCCACAATTGAACCCACAGCTCATTAAATGGTGAATCTACAGTTTTAATGACCTATCTTAGTTCCTGAACCTGAGGCTGTACTGTACTTTAAGCCCCTTATGAAAACAAAAACGCTCCTCAAGGCCCAGACTCTCAGTCACATGGGGAAAAATCAGAATTAGGCCAACAACACTGTAATGGCCCCGAACCACGGTTTAAAAACCCCAAGCCCTGAAGGATACATTCTACTCATTCTCCCAAGATAATTTTGTCTCCAACATAGTGCAATTTGTGTGAGATCTGTACATATAATGAGATTTTCACATCTTGTGATACTGTTTCTCATCAAGTCCACATTAAGAAGAACAGAGCTGATACACATAAAAAAAATAACTAACTCCTAGAAACTGTGTCTGTGGTTAGCTTAGAGAAGAGGCTGACTAAAAACATTTGATAAATCTGTCCTGGATGTGTCAGGTTGATAAAATAATGGAAACTTTGTCATGACTGAGCACCTCTCTCACACTTACACAGGATTTCATATATGAAACTGCTACTGTTATTGATCAGGTGAAGACATGATAGATACAACTCTCATCCTAATACTTTTAATGAAATGAAATCCCTTATTTTCTGGATTGGCAGGAAACAATGTATTATACTCCAGTACTGTCTGTAATTTGACCTGGTTTAACCTTCTGGGGTCATATCAATTGCTTTTGCAATCATGGGTGATGCTCAGACACCAGAGGGTTAAATTCCTGCTAATCCTAACACAACATGTCCTTCTGCTGCTGATTCAAAAGGTTATTATTTATTGTTTATTGTGATGTGAAGGTACTAACATGTTAATGTTTAGCATGTTAGCACCAACATATGCTAATAAGCACTATGGTTGAGCACAAAAACGGTTAGGGCTCTTACACCGCCGCAAGATAACTCGCCACCTCCAGCCATTTCGATGACAGGAGGAGGGCAGAGGGACATTTTGGATCACGGCAGCCCTCGTGTACAAGTTCACTGTGTTGAATTTCTGGTGGTGACCACCTGGAGGCTGCAGTCACTTTTACAGGAACTTAACTTTTTGGGTGGAGCACACTTGGGGCAGTTGTCAGGGTGCTTGGCGTGCGGCAGTTTGGAACAGTCTTTGCAAAAAAAACATCATGAAATGGCATAAATTACTGATGAAGAAGCTAGCAACAGACACACAAAAAAACATGGGAAAGCATGGGAAAAATTCTTTTGACTTGCACCGACACTAAGAATCCTTCATTTTGAGATGTCACTATAAAGCTCTCATTACTGGGCACCTCCCAGCATAAAACACAGTCCACGCAAAGACATGCAAATCTGAACTGGACGGTACAGACAGAGACAAAACACTTCAATCTGAGCAACCAAAATTAACAAGTAACCTTTTGAAACTGGCAACTAGGTAAAGAGCATTCAGTTTACACTGTGTGTATGGAGGTGTTAAAACAGACGGAGTCAAGCTGTCTGTTTTCATTCCTCATGTAGCTACTTCAGTCAATGTCCTGTATCCCTCTTGATATAATTCAGACCTTTATATTTAAAGTAACGATTTCTATTACATCCCCAATAATCAAATTTAACAGATCTCTGTCCTCCAGGGTTAGGGTTACACTGTAAAGAAAAAAACGAACTGGCAGCTGTGGTTGCCAGAATTTTACCGTAATAAATATTGTATAACTATTTCTAATATTTCGATAGTAGGATATTAGTAATGTTGATTTTATATTTAAGGTCAGGTTTTATTCCATATTTTAAAATGTCTGTAGAGTTAATGGTGAAAAACTGGCAAACTACGAATGTAAAACACTTAGTTTCTATAAAATGCTGTATAAATGAAGGTTTTTAAACAATTGACTGCTTTACTGTACAGGAACGCACTAATATTTCATGGGATATTTTACGGTCTTTTACTGTCATGGTTTGGTAGTTTTTCATCATATAATGTGCAGACATTTTTTACAGTTACAAGTTGCCTTTTTTCAAATTGCCTTTTATAAACACACACAAGACAAGACTGCTGTTTTTATCAAGAGACCAACTTACTGCTGTTGCTCTGCTGCTGTCACGTCAGATCACAACTCACCCATCGGCTGCATAAAGGCCTTTTTATGCTTTCCAGAAGGGCCACTAGTAGCTGAGTTAGCCATTTTCAACTGTAGGCCTAATTTATGACATTGCCTTCTGGGGTTTTGAGGATTTTCCATCATGTAGGCCAAGTAATAATGGTAAGAGGTATCTGATATGATGCTCATTTTGGTTTGGGACATTCAAGTGGTTGTAATATTCAAGTGCTGATTGTATGGTAAGACAAATTCAAACCATTCAAACAAATTCCTTCCTTCCTTCCTTCTCCAATTTTCAAATTTCTAAGCAATGTGTGTGTAACCCTCACGTGCAAGAAAAGATGCATGACAAATAGTCAATTCACATTTTTTTAAAGTCATTTCAATGGGAAGAATCTGTGCTGCTCATCACTCCACGCAGAGCTGATGTTTCTTTGGACTGAATAGTAATTCCTTGCTCAGTTAAACAATTTTGCTTTTATTTCTTTGTCCTCCCACTCTCTCTCATTGATGTCAGGCGAATGACCGACACACCAGTCTATGGTGTCAGCACAGCAATGCCTGGTTCGCCTCAGGTGGATGAAAGTTTTGTCATGGGGCAAAGGATGGATGGTTGGATGAAAGTGAAGCTGCTCCATGCTCCCCTAATTTTGTTGTCATCATCTCTGTCCTTCACCTGCTTTCATTTCCGTCGCCCACATCACTCTATACCCTATTTAATCACTCCTTCACTTGCTTTCCATCCGTGTCTGTTTCCGTCCCTGTTCTCATCCTCTCACCCTCTGATGTCATTCTATTACTGGTTCAGTTCAGTGTCTCATGGGGAAAGCTGTCATACTTAATCTCCATCAGGCACTCAACCCCCCTGTCCCTCTTCACTTGTCCCCTTCTTGTATTTTCCCTGTGCCTGTAACCACAGTCCAGTCATACAATACTGGTTTAAGCAGGCTTTAATAAGTCGCTTCACTCAAATTACAAAGACAAAGGTATGTAATTTCTTGCTATGGGGCAGCTCAGGGGATAGATCAGATTGTCCACTAATCATGGAGTCAGTGCTTTGATCCCCAGCTCTTCTAGTCTTGGGCATATCGAAGTGTTCTTGGGCAAGATACTGAACAACACATTGTTCCAAATAGGTGTAAGCATCTCTGTTATCAATTTGTGAATAACACTTCAAAAAAACACTTCAAGTGGTCGAAAGACTAGAAAGACGCTATTAGGTACAATCCATTTAGCATTAAGCTGGCTGCCAATAAGAGTTGCACAGTGCAATAGTAAACAGTGCTAAAGAGGGCACTGCTTTTTAAAGTCATTGATTCAAGAGAAAAGTGTCATCAATAAAGACAAGCCTTCAAGCCAAGCCAGCACATGTGTATGGAAAAGCAGTGTTGTGTTGTACTGAGACAGGCGCATTTACATGAGATGACATGGACATTTACTGAGATATAATTTTAGTTGAATGTTTTATTTGTTGAGATATTTAACCATTTATTCCTTTGGGCATTCAGATCTTGTCTATTGTAAAGATGGACTCATCAACAAAGTTCTCATCAAGAGAGTTCAACAATTTTTACTTTATACGTACATATGTCGTACTTTTTTACATCATACTTTTTGTGCAAATATAATCTGAGCTTTCAGATCTCCAGTTCACACAGGTCTGTTGTGTTTGGCTAAGTGGACTGTTGGCTTGTGCTCAGTGATATCTATGACTGAATCTGTGGTTGAGGGGTTAGAAAAACCAGAAGGCCTGCTGGTTCAAATCTGTCTCCCGCCTACATGAAGGTACTCCTTCTACTCTGTTTTACAAATACACAGTCTTACATTTGGAGCTGGTCAGTTGAAGTTAGTTCTTTCTTGTTTTTCCTCTTTCAGCTGAAGTCAGTACACCACATATTTTCCTCAGAAGATTTTGCCTCCTGTAGCTCTAATTGTTGTTTGACTTGAGTGAGCAAGCTGAGGTCACAGTCACATTAAGAGAGAGAGAGAGAGAGAGAGAGAGAGAGAGAGAGAGAGAGAGATTCTCTCTCTCTCTCTCGCATTGCAAACTGCAGAAAGAGAGGAAGAGGAGGCAGAGTGTGAGGGAAAACGATGAGATCAGAAAGTGAGCTCCTCTCATGGGACACTGACCCACTTTACTAGATCAAGAACTCATCCCTCCATCCATCCATCCATCCATTCATCCTTTCATCCATCAGCCTGACAGTCATGACATCAGAGAGCACGAGAAAGGAAAATAAATAAAAAAAATAGAGGTCATCACAGGAAAAACAAAGAGTGTGTGTTTGTGTGTGTGAGAGGGGGGGGTTTGACATCACATGCTTCAGTCCATTGTCTCAGAAGTCACTCATACTTTGAGTGAAACAGTACAAATAAAATGTTGTGAATGGGCAGAGCTTACAGAGCTTGGTTAATGTAAAATGGAAGTTTAATATTAAGTCAAACTTAGCTTGAAGAACAAGTTGTGTTTTCTTGATAAAAATTTAAGCCACTCTTCAGCTGCTACTATACAATAAAGGCACAAAAAGTTTTCCCTTTTAATGCCCATCATCAGTCTGAACCACTGCTGAACATCACCAGAACATAATCCAAATTCATTCAATTCGTGTACAAACATAACTTCAGGGAGACATGGTTGCTGCAAACGGAGTGAAATGGGCGAGGCTCAGTGAGAAAAAGATAATCACATCAAAAGTTCACTTTTTTTTTAAACACACAAATCACAAATAATAGAATTATCTACATGATTATTATTTACTATCTTTGGTTAGCATAAACTATCTAATAATGTATTTACATTATGACAGAAGCTCCAAGAAAAACTGACAATTCTGTTAGTTCACATGATGAATTCAGTATAATGTTGATGTCGTGTTACACTCAACACTCTCACTCACACTTATGTTACTGCCAATAACGTCCAAAACTAACACTTCCTGCTGATGTTTCAAATTAAAACCTTCATATATACTGATGAAATAGGAGAAATAAATAATGGCCTGTTTCACATAAAGGCCTGGACACTGTTTTTGAATTCGTTTTCAGGTAATGCAAGTCATTTTCCTTCTTTGAGTTTGAACACCTCCTCCTCTCTGGACATTAAAGCAGATTATTAGCTTTGAAGGAACAAAACCGTGCTTCTGGAAAACAGGATTAAATATACATCAAGCTCATCAGCATCCTCATCCATATGGTCCCCCTGCACAGGAAGCTAAAAGGGTTATTCATTTTTCCAGGAATTCTTAATGAGCTCTGGTTTATGGGCTGTGAGATGAAGTGATATCCTCTGGGACGGCTATGGACAGACGTGTGTGTGCGTGCGTGCGTGCGTGCGTGCGTGCGCGTGTGCACATGTGTGTGTGTGCACACCTTTTATCTCACACAGTATCTTGATTTTATGCCCTCACTTTTTAATTCTCCTATACTCTACTTCGAAGGCGTACCTCACAAGACGAAAACCTCTGATCTAGACCAAAGTGGTGGACTGACCATTAGCGACATGCATTAAGTTGTATCTAAAAATACAAAAATTACAATACATGTAACACAAAACTTTTTATTTATTTATCTGGAATTGGTTTGAGTTTCATTTGTGGAAGGAATATGTGGACAGAAATAAAGAGATAGAGAAAGTGTGAGAGTGAGGTGAGTCAGCCCGTCGAGGGTCAGAGGACAACATCATGATACACTCCGCATGAGTCACAGTGTGTGTCACTCTTCTGTTTACTACTGCTTCAAATGGAAATCACTACAGGTGATCACTTATGTACAAATAAATCAACGATAAATGAAAGAAGCTCGATATAATGTCACAAAACAACCCCAGAGTGACTCAGAAATGTAACAAAAAAAATATCTGTCCATCATGCATGGCTTGCTTTTTTCTTTCTTTCTCGGAATAGAGAAAACACTGATATCTATCTCATGTCAGCTTAGCGTAGCTTGAATGTGGATTAGAGAAGCCTCATTTCCATGGCTTTCTTAGAGAGCCAGTTGATAACCAGCTTCATGATACTCCAAGATCACCATTGTTAAACTCTGCAAAGTTTTAGGAGAAAGTGTAAGGAGGACTTTTTTTGTTCTACTATTTCAATCAAAATCAGTTGCATGCTCTAAATGTATGCTCTTTAAATCAGAACACACACCTACTGTTACACCCATGTCCCGTATGCACACGCACACACAATGTTCCTGCCAGAGGCCTAAACACTCTTACACAACAGCAGAATGAACTTGTATGTAAAGCAGAAGAGAACCTATGCAGCGCTAACCTCATTCTGGTTCAACTCATCATTCACAGAGGCGTACGTGCAGTTTGGAGTTGGACTGCTGCCTTGAGGTTTGGTGGTTTGGTGTTGGCCTTGTAGTCCAGCAGCCACTTAAACAGCACTCTGTAATCCAGGAACCTCTGCCTGAAAATATCCCTACCTTCACTATAAAGACCACTGCAGGGAAAGTGGCTACACAAGCATGTGCACAAAAGATATAGACTATAATTCCAAAATATTCCATGATGTTTCCCCTGCAGAGAATGATTTATTTTGCCTACAGAGCTCAAACCACCACTAGAGGTCAAATTTAAATAGATATGGTAAGAAATGGTGTTGTAGTTGACAAACACAGTGTGTTCAGTCACTTTAAAGGAGTTAACAACAGCTGTTTTGATATTCAATTAATTCTTTAAGACAAGCATTTGCTCAGTTATGTTTTTTTATTGTCTAATCTGAAAATGAACTGAAATCCTTCTGTGTTTTGGACTGTCAGCTAGACCCAGGAAGATATTTTTGGGTGCTGTCTCTAGGAAATTGTCACAGTCATTTCAGAGAAAATATTTGTTAGGTTACGAAAATAATTGTTGGCAACAGTATAAGCCCTACTATAATCCATAGCTGCTGGATTTGAGAGTGTGTTTAATGGAAAGTCAATGTCCATCTTAAATATTTTTTTCTGTAATTTAAAAATAAATAAAGTTGTAGCTTTTTGCGGCATAAAGTCATTGGATCCATAGACATATATACATAGACGCCGCATTGAGCGGGTTGGTCGTGCATTTTTTTCACTCATACAGATTCAGTGTATTCATTATTTGTACCTCTGTGGATTTCATGGTACTGGTGGGGTTCGAATCACACTGAAAACAGTTGCTGCTGCTGGATGAGAGCGCTCAGAGTGAACCAAACAATAAAGTTAGGGTTACCCTGAAACATAAATATCCAAAATGTAGATGTGAGAACAAGTGCAGCGTTACACGGTTTGTCATATGAGAAATAGTGTTTCAAATACAAACATTATTTGATTCATTGTTGCTTTAAAGGAGCAGCGTGTAGGATTTTAAGATGTAGTGATCGGATTGCACCCTCCTCCACCCACCTTCTCATTACAATCGTAGAGACAAACCGATGGGTTTAGTTTGTCTGTTCTGGGCTACTGTAAACATCAGTTCAACATGGCGGACTCTTGAATTCTTATTTTCAGGTGATTTCTTTACTATGAAAACATAGTTATGAATATTCTATGCAATTATGCCATATTATGTAAATAGACACACTGGGACCTTTAAAGTTGACTTGCTTTTTTTAAGAAACTTAACAAAACAAAAATGAAATCTCATGACTCTGGTTTTGTTTGAAATCAAGAAATGCTTCCCCATTCTATCACACTGAGAGACCTTTTATAAAGATAGACATTCATAACATGCAATGCAAAAAAACACTTTGAACGTGTGTGATCATCAGCGAAATGAAGGATTTCAGAGAGGCTTCACATGCATTGCTCCTCCAGGCATGTCGAGCAACTCGAATCTGCTCTTTCATGTTCACACTTAGATAACAACACTCATACATCATGTTAAGACTCAAGAGAAAATTAAGATTAGAATAATGGTTGATATAACCCAGGGGCAAAAACATTTATGCAAATTGGTTTCTAATAGTGTACTCTGCTACACTGAGGATCAGGACCTCCTACAGAGAATAGGAAGCCAATGTCTTTGTATTTATATGATACCAAAGGTGACCTGAGCAGATGAAAGAAACAGATTGCATGTGTAATAAAATATTACACTAGGAGAGGAGAGATGAAGGGGATAAAGGAAGGAAGAAAATGAACTTAAACACATAGCCCCAACAACAAACAACAACTCATTTATAAATGATTAATAACATTCTTATATTGCCGTGCCCCCCCCCTCCACCCCCCACGGCGACCAACCCCCATCCCCGTCATTTTCAGTGGCCTTCTGTACACTCTCGTGGTCCGAAATATTGAGCACAGAAAAGGCGCGGAAGCTGTAGAAGCCGAGGAAGGAGAACAGCCTTAGAAGATGTGATAACAAAACAAAAGCTACAAGAGATAAAAGTGCGTGGAATGACTAGCCAATTGCAAAAATAGCGAAAGGAAATCCCCACGAGGGGTGCGATTCTGAGAAGGGGTTGCCAGTTAGGAGTGATTGCGAGTGAGCTTTAAGCAGGGAGTTTAGTTTACGTTCAAGAGAAGAA